>NW_013668525.1:44390-59321 GCF_000517525.1 Limulus polyphemus | reverse complement strand
CAAGCAGTATCAGGAATAGAAACTCCAACCATGGTAGGAAGAGAGTCTACATAGTCTTCACCTAAAGTTAAGTAGAATGGAAATGTATACTGTGCAAACTGATCTACGGAATGAGCACACATGTTTGCAAATCCACAACCAACCCCACATCCAGGAACCCAACATCTGAATGACAGTAGGATGAGATGTGTCAATGTAGCAGGTCATATCAAACTTATTAAGACTGGCACAGCACTATACAACATCAGCCTCAGGCAATGAAAACATCCTGAGGTGGAGTGCAAGAGGAAGAGCTGTTGCCCCAATCAACATTATCTTCTGGATAGGACTGCACAGAAGCTGGAGGACAGTGCCACCTTCCAGGTCTCACTGCATGGAAGTGGATCACCTCTAGAATATATAGCAACCACACCCTCCAGACAGAACTGCACAGTAACTGGATGCAACATCAACCTATGGGACCTACCACATGTAGGTGGAGATCCTGAGGCAAATTGAGTGAGGAAGAGGAAACATAACCAACACATGTGTAAGGGTTTATGTTGATTGGTCCAACAACTTACTGGGAACCAACATCCACTGATAGTAGGATGAGGAATACCAAAGAAGGTGAACTGCAATGTAAGGGATCTACTCCAAAGTGACATCATCCTCTAGATAGGACCGCACAAAAGCTGGAGTGCAATAGCAATCTCTGGGGGCCCACCACTGCATGGAAGTGGATTGCATCAACAAAATATAAACAACCTCACTTTCTGGATAGAACCTCACAGAAGCTGCATGCAACATCAACCTCCAATATCTGGAGCATATTTATTTGTAGATATGCGCAACATCGTCCCCCAGATAAGATCCCATAGCAGTTGGAGCTCAATCCCACCACATGGAAGTGGATTGCATCTAGAAAATATAAGCAGCCTCACCCTCCAGACAGAACCACACAGAAGCTGGGTGCAACATCAACCTCCAGGACCCACTGCATGGTGGTGGAATGCATGATTGGAGGATCGTATGCCATCTACACCAGCAGAATACCATCACCCTAACTCTCTACTGAATGCAAACAAACACATTCAGAAGGACTCCTCCATGATCCATCACCCAAGCGGCTTGGAACTGGAAAGTGACAAGGACTTTCATACTCCACTAGGGGATAAAAATGCAGTGGAAAGTCTGGACCCAGAGAAATGCCAACACCAAAGACAATGCAATGGATGACCAACAAAACCCTATTTTGAAAACCGGACTGCCCCTGATTTATTCAATGAAAGGGATGGGCAGTTATCCCCTTCTGTTTTACCCATATAGGTCTATGGGTTACTATGATCCAGAATGGGCATATTAACTCAATAGTTATGGGTAAGTCCATTGGGCATAGTTTGTATGGAGAATGATACACAGTTCAACAATACTTACAATAAATCTGAGCTTTCTTAACATATCTTGATAAAAATTGGTAAGATGTTTGTTAAAAATTAAAAGTATTTTGTACACAAAGTATGAGATTGCTTTAATTCAGTATTTGAAATAAAGATTTGTTATTTTTTGTATTGTAGTTATTTGTACTCAGATTGAATATTTCAAGTATTATCATCAATGTCTTGTGCAGTGAAATGTTTAAAATTAAAAATAGAAAAAATGTACATACTTTTTAATATTTTGTCATTTAATATTAAAACTTTTCTTAGTTTATATTCTTAATTATAAGTTTTTGCTTTTTTACAAAAAAGTTAACTTTTGATGTATTATTTTTCTTTCTCATCCTTTAGCATTATTACTTATCACAACACACGTCAAAGGGGATTCATGGGGTTTACTTGGCAGTGACACTTTAGCAGTCATCAGAGTACTGGGATATTTGCCTACTACACTAAGCCTGATAAACTGAGGCAGGTTGGCTTATATTTAAAAAAAAAAACTTTCTAAGATGCATTTTAAAACATAATTACCTACAATATAAAACTAAAACCTAAATAATATTTAACTGTCTATCTAACATATTTATAGGTGAGGAATAATGTTAAAGTGCTAGTGAGGTCACAAGCAACAAGAATGATAAGAGTGCTTGACAAGTTCTCAATGGAATTCTTTGTGCCAATTTTAAAATAACTTGGAAAATAGTATTTTGAAATGTGGTCTGTCTATTGGCTACAAACATCTAGCTGAACTAAGTATAATTTGCTGAGAAATTCCAAATGTATGGGTAGAGAGAGGCCGTAGCATCTGTCAAGAGTTCCAAGAAATTTATTTCTCTTTCCTCAGAATGCACCCTAAGGAACTTGAACGAAGAATTAACCTAGATTCTCCCTATATATGGAAGGTTTAGTGTTTTCAAGTCCTTCTCAGCTTACAAAGTCCAAACTTTAAAACTTTGTAAGAAAGTAACTGAAGTTGTGCATCAAACTGAAGTTTAAGAATGTTTCTTTATGATTTATTTGAAGTAAATGAATTAAAATTTAAATAATATAAAACTTTGAACTATAATGTAAATTTTAAAGACAATTTCACTGGTATACATTGATAGTAAGATTGCTTAATTAAATTTTGAATGTAACAAAGTAAAATCTCGTGACATGCACAGTACATGGGTGACCATAATCACATGGACCTACCCATAACCACTGAGTTAATGACGCAAATATACTGTGACGAAAAACCAACTAGCAATCTTGTGGAACACCTCATCTCAACAGTGTGCTTTATAAGCCATGGGATACATTGTGGACATATAGTGCAGATTTGAGATATACAAAGCATACCTGGACAGTCAATGTTTGCCACTGAGTGAGATCTATATCCTAAATGGGACATGTCCCTGGAGGGAAAAATATATATATAGAAAACATAACTTACCCACTCATGGCCACACCAAAGTTTGAAGGATGGCAACAATCAGAAGGTGGTACCCTGATGAGGAAGAAACAGCTACCGAATGAAGAAAGTGAGAAATGAACATATGAGGTGAAGGAAACATGCCTGACTAAATAGTTTCCTTCAATGGATGATGGAGGTTAGACTCCAGGAAAAAGGACAAATGCCCGATCACAGAGTCCACATGTGAATCTAAAGACTCTAAAAATCTCTAAAAACAAATAAATGGAGAAAATGAACCAATTGAGTAAAAAAGATAATGGGAAAGTAGATGAACCTGTGAAAAAACAGAGTCCTTCCCAATAAGATCCCAACAGCAACAAAAACACGTGTGAAGGTATGGGGCCAAAAAGGTCAATAGCACCAATGAGGAGTAAGGAGGGAAAGTGTATCCCCAAAAAAAATCCCATAAGAGGATTGGTGGAGTGTCTCAGAAAGGAGATGTATGTTAGACAAGTACTGTAGGAAAGCTGTACAGGTAAGTCAAAGGTGGGAAAAAGGAAGTGGGAGAAATGGATAGGATTATCAGGGACAGCCCCCTACATGAGAAAAAGTGACTAACTGCTGGGAGTCAAGAAAAAGTTGAGCAGCTTCTCATAGGTCAAAGCATAAAGATCAGAAGTCCATGGAGAATGAGGCATGCTATAGCTAACGCCAGCACTCAGCTGAGAAATTAAAAGCTCAGCAAGAACCCCGAAGTCACAGGAAGGAAGGAAAACAAAGAACTCTAATGATGGGTGTCATGTTAAAAAAGAAACAGTATCATATGAAAACGAGAAGATTGAGCACACCTGAGAAAGCATATTGAAAAAAGGCAAAGTTAGGCCTAGTAGATTTTGTGGGAGATGCATGGGAAGGCATGGTATAGGTAGGAAGAAAGAAAAAAAACTGTCAAAATCCTCGTCATTTGGAAAATGCAGGAGGAACTTGAACATTGTTGGGAGAAAAAGGATGTCTCAAATAATGATCAATGTTCCAACAAATGATAGCCAAAAAATCCTCAGTCGAGTCCCCCAGATCTGAAGCCATTAATGGCATTCGAAGTAGAAGTAATAATATCAGAAATTACAAAACTCAAACTTGAGAATTCATCTTAAACCATGAATAAGTCGAAAATAAGAAAAAAAATCAATAAACAAAAGTAAGTTATCTCAGCAAACTAACTACTGGAAATAAAGAAATCAAGTAAATCACTATTTCACACAAAAAAAAATTAAATGAACACGCAAAAAAAGAGCACAAGTAAAAAACGTCTGCATTTGGTCACTGCCATCAGGAAGGTGTGTTGCACTCCTATTGGTGGAAGGTTGTCGCATGATGATTTACATGTGAGACACAGTTGAACCATGTTTATCGTGGGGTATGTGGGAGCTCAAGGCTTGTGGCATGCAAAAAGTTTTTGCATAATGAGGCCAGCACTGAAAAAGAATAGCTATACATGTGAGAGGAGGTAATCTACATTAACATTTTAAGACTGGCCATAAGTGGTGCTCTTCAGAAGCTTAGAATGAATTTATTTTCAAAAACAGATATCTTTGGTGACAAAGTTGTATTGTGGTGTGTTTTGGTAGAAGTAGATAGAATTTACTGTAATAGACTGTTCTGGATTTGGTATTAAGATATTTTTTCTATGTGCTAATGAGTGAAGCTGATATTTCTTAGTTACAGTAGGAAGACACTCAGTGCTAATGAGTGAAACTGATATTTCTTAGTTACAGCAGGAAGCCACTCAGTGCTAATGAGTGAAACTGATATTTCTTAGTTACAGCAGGAAGCCACTCAGTGCTAATGAGTGAAACTGATATTTCATATTTATAGTGGGAAGCCACTTAGTGCTAATGAGTGAAGCTGATATTTCTTAGTTACAGCAGGAAGCCACTCAGTGCTAATGAGTGAAACTGATATTTCTTAGTTACAGCAGGAAGCCACTCAGTGCTAATGAGTGAAACTGATATTTCTTAGTTACAGCAGGAAGACACTCAGTGCTAATGAGTGAAACTGATATTTCATATTTATAGTAGGAAGCCACTTAGTGCTAATGAGTGAAGCTGATATTTCTTAGTTACAGCAGGGAGACACTTAGTGTTTATGAGTGAAAGTGACATTTTATAGTTATAGTAGGAAGACACTTAGTGCTAATAAGTAAAAATGATATTTCTTAATTATAACTGGTGGTATTGAGGTTTTCAAACTCTGATTATTTTAAAACAATTTTAAATTTTTATTCATTTTTATTCTAAAGACAAACGTTTTCATGATATTTGAAAATGTATACACTTATTAGTAACTAACAGTTCTAAAAAACTATTTTATCTTTCTCATACGTGGTTAAATTGATTGAGCAATCACCCTTACCTACATAACATACTAACCTGGTACACTAACACTACCCCGTACCAACCCTAGTCCACCTGCATGCACTCTGTGATAGCCACTGTCAATAAATGGGCCCACAGTAAACTGAAAAGGTGAACCTGGGATATGAATATTCTTGTGTCGGACACAGATTGTGTGAACACCAACTTCTTTTGGTTCAAAATGAATTGCATAAAGGCAATCATCCAAGTCTAAAATTTCAGCATCTTCTGTTTCACCTGATGGAGACGTCACTGTGGCAGCCATGTCAAAAGCATTTGTTCCTGGAAGGAATGTTACATGGAAAAAATTTATAAGTTTAGACATAACATTAAAAAAATGCAATTTTTTTCTTAAATTAAATAAACTAAAAACATCAGAAACCTCCACAAACATAATTTAATAATTATCACCTTAATATATATTCTGGTTTTCAGAGGTTTTGTAGGTCTTCTCGACTGAATCTGTTAAATATAACCTGCTAAAGTTTTATCAACATCTTGTGACACCTACACTTTATCGTCATGCTTACATGTACATGAGTTAATTGAGCATAAAAAATGAACTATTTTGATGTTTTATTGTTTTCCAGTTTCAGAAATCAAGAATTTATTAAACATTCATTTAATAAAGTCAATAACTAGCAGAGTCACTGAGATTAAGTTGGTAGTATGAAGTTAATCATGTGTAGTTCAGGAGCACAAACTTAGCTTCGTACTCTAATTCAGACCAATATATTTAACTGAGATTGGTGATTCAGTGTTATCTAATATTATGGTACACTGTTCAAACTTATTTTCAATTATAAATTACTTTTAAACTCAGGCAAGGTCAAGAGCAGGTTAAACTTACAGTAAGTCATGAAAATAAACTGGGAGTAGTAGAGACAAATGTATATATATTTAAGTCTGCATTAATTAGCAAGTTAGAAAATGGGCAAAACAGTTTAAGAAAGTCTATATAACTCTGATGGTTCACTTCATTCTTCAATTTATTCCAATATTAACAATTTTTGTATTAGAATGTAAAACTTGATGATAAGATTGAAAAATGTTTCACTAATGACATGAATAACATTTTGACTAATTCGTTCTTAGCTTTAAAAAATCCACAATCCAAACTAGTACTGTTGTAAATGCTATGCATAATTTGGTATAACTGTTTCATCAAACTCATCCATTCCAAACATACAATACATAATTTTTTATGTATATGTTTTTTCTTTATATGCAGTTTCTTCAGCCTTGCTTTGAGAAAAAAAAAATTAAACTTAATCCTTACCAGTTAGATACAGTAGGCTTTAATCAGCTAGTTTAATTTTCATTGAGCTTTATGTTATGTCCCCATATTACAACAAAAATATTTTAATGATACTTTTCATAATAAACTTTCTTGTCATATAAATTTATTTCAAGATAACTGACGAAGAAGCAAGCATGTCAAATATTCCACTGATAAATTGGTCATTCAGCACTCATTATTACTGATAAAAATATAATAATAAAACAGTACAGTCATGGGATTGTTAGATGCACTGGTTTCCCTTAGAGTAATAGACAGAAAATGTTTTGTGGGAGTAAATCTTAATCCTCTGAGTTTGTACTGAGTTAAGCAAAGAATGAGACTTAACACATCAGTGTGAAACAATTTTTATTGAACTCCAAACACAATCAAAACACAAAAACTATGTTTTTTACTAGAGGGTTGAGAGCTCTCACTGAAGAAGTAAGTCTCTCTAAGAGTCTGTAAACAACTATTTCAGATGAGAAAAAATAGCATTATATACACTTAACATTAATGCCATTTTTTTCCATGTCACTGTTGGTCATTCATATTGAAAAATAAGGCAAGTTGTATTCACAAATTGTTGCCTGACTGACCAGTGGAAAAGATTGCCATCTACATAGCTACTCCCTTGACCAACATACTGTGTTAAAATTATACACAGTTGCGTGTACACAATTTTAAAAGAATATAATATTCCTGTTAAGTATAGTGGTAGAAAACATGTAGTATGTAGTACAAAGGCCTTAATAATAACATTTTTAATAAAATGCTTACTTTAAATCTAATAACCTAAAGCACATTACAATTTACAAGTGATATTTTATTGATGTATTAGTTTTTCATGCCACCTCAGGTATCTATCGTGTTCTAAATCACCCTATACACTGAGTAATTCTGGAGTTAAATGCAAATAAACTATGAAGCACCACATCTATATTTTTATGATTAACTGTGCCATTATTTAGTTCAAGTACTGGTAAAAGTTCTGAAATGATCATTCTGGTATTTTCTCTGATAATTTGTGGAAATCTTATTTGTTCTGTACACTAACAAATTTTATTGGTTGATGAGAAACTGAGAAAAAAAGCTACATAAGTATAACAAAATATCAAGTTTTATTGTGTGTCGACATATGTCTATATATATATATACAAAAGGAAAAGTTTCATTGGTCAAAATCAGCACCATCAATTTAATTGGATGGCTATGTCAGTATCAAATCAAATTGATGGAAATGATATTATTTTTGTAAAAATTTCGAAAAGTTAAGCATATATCACCATTTCTTAAAGACACATTCCTTAAGAAATGGTGATACAGGTTTCAAACTTTCAGAATTTAGTAATACAATAAACACTACAGACCCATCCTTTAAAAAATACTCCATTAGTCTACGTTTTTTACAGAACTATCCTCAAATGTACATGTAACGAGAATATCTTGTTATCAAATGATATTGTTTGCTTTAAAAAGTTTTCCTAATTCTTGCTAAAATCTATACTATATCTCAACTAGATTCCCATGTTTAATGGAAAAGAAAGATGTTTGTTGAAACATTTCAACTAATGTGTACAATTATAGTATCACAATATTATATTTCTAATATTATTTCTTTAATGTACAACAGGCACCTAAAGGATTTCTTTTAAGTAAAAGTTAAGTATTTATATCAGAGAGTTTTAGGTGTTGAAATATGTTTTAATAACAATCATCTTAGCATTTATTACTCACCAGGCAGCTTCACAGAAAGCTTACATTCAGAGCCTACATCAGTAATTGGGAGTGCATCTCTCTGTTTAGTAATACTTTCTCGCTGGACATTGGAACCTGGACCAGTGACCTTAATAGTGAAAGGACTTCCTATAATGGTACAGTAACATATGTTAGTAAAACAAACATAATTTTACAATGCTATATTAATTGTATGAGTAAACTTCACTATCTCTCATATTAATCAGTCAGAGCTTTTCCTAAGGATTTTTTTCAACTGCATAATTTTATCATTTTTTAATACATGACATGTTATTCCACCTCATATATATAGGCCTAGTAACAAATGATCCAAGAAATGAAGACTATTCTAGTAAATACATTTATTTATCAACTCTGGAATGGAATTTTATTATCTTAAATATGTTTTTTTTTAATATTTATCCACTTGAACTTACTTATATAGGTGATTTTTCAACTACACAAATATTTTTATAGGTACATAAATTGTGATAAACTGCACATTAAGAAAACCCACGTAATCAGTAAAATTCTAGACATTTGTAACTAATTTCATAAAAATAAGAATGAAGATACTATCTTCAAACTTCAAGCTTGAACTTTTATAGAAAAACTTCAGACAGTGCAAGGGAAGAAGAGGGATCACATGTATATTTTATCTTCCCTACATAATTAAATGTAACACCACTAAATATGATGCTATATTAAACATTTAGTTAAGCTCATGTGAAATCCTCTTCATAAACTCTAGTGCTATCTGCTCAGAAATTAATAACTTTGGCTCAATAAGTTCAAGTTGAGAGTTTACTTACGATCGTTTCTTAAAAACATAGTTTTATTCAATGTAAAGATCAGGCACTTTTTATTGAAGAAAATATCAAAAAAGATAACATGAATAAAACAGTCATGAATTGATTAAGTGATTCCTCAAAAGGTGACCTGAAAAGAACAAATATTTAGGGATGAGTGTTCAGGGTGGTTGATTAAACAACTCACTACATGATTGCATATTATTGTATTGCAGATAGAAAAGATGAATTTAAGATCCAATAAAATAAAAACTAGAAATGTTCTTCAAAGATTTTTTTATGGTAACATATTTACCTGGAACATGATTGTCTGCAAATTTGAGGTTAATCACATAGTAACCAGGTTCAGTAGGTTTGTATAACACCTTTAAAGTTCCATCCTCATTGTCATTATAGCTAATCTCTGCTTTGCTAGGACCTTCAATAGAAAGACTCAGACCACCATAACCTACAAGAGACCATTTATTGATATGTATCATTTAAACATCAGAAAAGTATTGCATAACAGAAAACGTTTAATAAACAATAAAATATCAAATTAAATGGTGTTCAAGAACATGATTCAACATATATATATTATGTTAACTTGATTTTCTATCACAAATAATTAACCATGAAATAAATCAGAACTGAACCTTGTTAACTGACACTAAAAGAATTATTCATCTGTGCTACTAGAACAAATTATCTAAAACTTGAACTGTTACAACAACCTCCAAACTACTACAACCTGAAATGCACACTAACCAGCATTCCTTGTGTCTATCATGATCTCGTTGTTTTGATGAGTTTTGCTCTCTTTGATTCCAACACCACTCACTTTCACATTGGATGCATCACCAACTTCTTTTTCGAGAACATCAATTTTGAATGGACTTCCATGGATTGGCTTGCCCTGTCTAGTGACATGGACCTTGTGTTGACCAGTCTCTCGAGGGGTGAAAGATATTCCTGGATGGGAAAAAATTGAATCAAGTAATTTTCTTTTCTTAATAAAGTGATAGACATTATAAGATAAAAAGCAAAACAAATCATTTAATGTTACTGTCCATGAGATGTTTTTTCTTTAGTTTTACTAACAGAGCCTCATTTTTGTACATACATGCTTCAGACAACCACACACACATATATATATATTGTTAGGTCTCTGGTCGTTTGTTAATTTCCCGTAAAAATTCTTTCCGAAGAACTTCAGCAATACAAGTCCTTTCTTAAATAAAACTAGTTTATTCTTTCTCAATACAACTTTGCAATACACTTAATTTCCACAGTCACTTTAACTTAAACATATGCTATAATTCATAACGATTCACACATTTTATTTACGACTTGACTCGATTATCTGTCTCTATATCTCCCTATCTGCCATTATTATCTCCACTTTATTTGCCGGGCTTATATATACTAAAATAGAGAGTGTCTGGCAAACACTCGGGCCTTCATAATCCTTCTAGAATCTCATCACGTGTTACCAGCATCACGTGACTCCCGCTGTCGTAACAATATATATATATCACTAAAACTAGTTAAACAACTGTTATAGCTAAAACACACTCTGTACATAATGATAAAGCAAAAATTTTTTTCTCAACATAAGATGGTGTTAGAAAGAAAATGACTGAAAATTCACCCCCCATCCCCACAAAAATAGTTTAAAATCATACCAAGATGTCCATCATGCAGTTTCTTCAAAAAACATGGCTCCTCCATTTTAGAAGGTGCTACAATACTGGCATTGAGATTTTTTATATCTGTTTCTTGGATTTTGAGGGAAACTTCACTAGAGTGGTCAACTGATATCTGGTTTCTCTTCCTTCCTTCACCTATGATGGTATGTATCAAGCACAAAAAATAAATGAACATGTACATGTACAGGATTGCACATTCAACACAAGTAATGAAGAAAGCAACATGTGGTAATTAACCTGGATCTCATATTGTGAATAACTGTCTGTGAAAAAAAATTAAAACAGGTTATGCATAAATAAAAAGAAAGAATTCATATTATTGATAGTAAAACAGTATAAGGATATGAACTTCAGCATAAACTATATACACAATACATATATATATATATATTTATATAGGTAACACAACAGTTATACTAATTTCAACACTTAAAGGAAAGATCATTTATTTACTTTGAATGTTATTTTACAACAGCTTTTCAGGCAATAAAACCAAAATCTTTGCACATAAAATGAAGGCTAATAAAACAAAGATACAAACTTCGATATGAGAAAAATAAAATTTACATCAGTAAGAAATGTATATGCAGAAGTTGAACTTACAAATTAAAGGGACACACCATCTGCCACATTCAACCTCTATTCATAGCTTTCACATGTGAAAATACATATATACATGCAACTAGCTCCTGGCAATTGGCTGAAGACAATGAAAAGTAGTTAACAGAACTCAAGTAATTAGATTCCCAAAACTGGCTGTAGAAAATGAACAGTAGAGTATTTAAGGGTATTCAAAACTGGCTGTAGAAAAGGATTTTCAAGCAACTATATAGATTCTGTCCTACAGTAAAATGAAGACAATGAAGAGTAGTTATTGGAACTTTAGCAACTAGCTTCTGTCCAATGATTTGCAGAAACAATGAATAGCAATTAAGGCTATTTAAGCAACTAGCTTCCCACAACTGGCTGGAGACAGTGAAGAGTAGTGATATGTGTTTGGAATTTAGCATCTACTCTTAAAGTCTCAGTACAAGTCTCAAATGTGAAATAAAAAAAATTTAACAACAGTAGTTAAATCTCATAGATGGAATATTCCTACCACTATATATATCCTGCTTCCACAAACAATTCTCTTTCTGAAGTATGTTTTACCCTCCCCAGACTATAGTTTGTACCTAATTTCTATTAGTCTCTTAAGTGTGACACTTTCTGATTTTAACCCTGTTTTTGTGAAATTGATTTACATATACTGTATATATATATACACATACATATATATATATACACTACATATAAAAATCATACAAAGTGTACAATATTTATTGTATTCTTCCTAAATAAAATTAAAGTAATACTCTTCATAATACTAGAACAAAATCACATCCACACAGTATTAAGAATCATACCAGTAATTGTGGCTGTGAAAGGGCTTCCGGTAATGTTTACATTAGCAAACTTCACCAGAATCTTGTATTCTCCTGGAGCTGTAGGAATATAAGAAACACTAACAGTTCCATCCTTGTGGTCATGACAACTGATTTCTGCCTTGGAGGGCCCTTCAACAGCAACGGACAAGCCATCTGAAAAGTGACAAATTAATACAATATCTTACAGAGAAGGAATTCACAAGGTATACAAAATTAAAGAAATTATATATATTCTTACATAGAAACTAACAATGTATCTTTAAGTCTGCAAAACCAACAATAATGTCCAACCTAGATTAAGTTGAATCACTTTTTGAATATTGTTAAATAATGTTGCGTCAGCGAGGTCACGTGACTAGTATCATGCCACGTCCTTCTCTTGAACCTTCGTGAATTATCGGGAGACTACTAGATTGGGGGTAGTCTGGTATATATAAGATGGTCACAACGTGACGAGGTAATGAGTAATTGAACTGCAGTCAGAGACATGAGTTATAGCGTTCGTTATAGAGCGACTGTTGAAATTAAGTGTATCGTAAAGTTGTATTCAGAAAGAATAAACCAGTTTTATTTAAGAAAGGACTTGTGTCGCTAAAGTTTCGTCAGAACGAAGTTACGGAAAATTAACTAACGAATAGAGATGTAACAATAATATAAAGTCACTGTCCTTAACTATTTCACAAGGAAACGTGATTTACAACTTGAAGATAAAAAAATTAACATCTAGTCTTTATATTAATAGCCCATAATTAGCTGGTACTTTAAAGATAATTTTTCTAACATCAGATTAAATAATTAAAACTATAAGTAAGAATTTTTTTAATGCTGCTAATATTTATTTAAGTGTATATAGCTGCTGTCTGAGTGGTAATCACCCACATGTCCAGAATATTTGAATTTATAGTTCTATATGACAGGCTGTGATAAAAATATGGAAGTTATGTTACTGTGGGATTACTGTATGTTATCTATTGTTCATAGATATGCCTCATAATTAGTATTTATTCCTATAACCCTCCAAAAATCATATAAAATTTACCAAGAACTATTCTCCCATAATTCCATCAGAATACATGTAACATTCACTAAGTATTACTTTCCCCCTATCCACCAAAAAACTGCATGTAAAATTTCCTAACTACCAGATCACTTGAAAAAAGAAATAAAAACATCTACACAACACAGTTCGATAGCTAAGGAATACTAAAGACAAACCTGCTCCTGCTCCTTTGGTGTAGATAGTGAAATTGCAGGGTTCTCCTGCTACACCATATGTAAGACCAGGACCATAAGCTGTCACATTTCCACTTGTTACAGCATCTACATGGAATTTGAATGGACTGCCTGTAAAATTAAGATTAGAAAATTACTTATTTAAACCCAAAATTCTTTACACCAAGATAATCTGACAATGTCCCAAGAAATTAAAATAAATGTTTCTAATAAAGACTTTTGTAATAACTTATACTGTAAATCTTCAATGGCTTATAGGGTCAAGACTAAGAACAAAGAAAGCAGAAACATTTGATTTGATAACTTTAACTTATAATCTTCCCATCTAGTTCATGATCTAGGTATAAGCTTGACAATTGGTATGTTAAAATGTAAAGGTTTTGTATAATTCTAATCCCTTTCTAAACAATTTCTATTGACCATTGCTATACTTACTGAACAATCTGAAACACGATGAAAATTGGTTAATCTGCTGTTATTACTCTTAAGTAATCAATATGTATATTCATAGCTTCCACTTTTGTAATATAAGAAAAATGAATCATTTGTTAATGAAATTCATACCATCTCATTTATTTGGTTTTCTTTAATAAGAATTCTATTTTCATATAGATTTTTTATGTGTGTAACATTTAGTTATTACTTTCCAGAGATAGGTGACTGTTAAGTTGGATTAGATTCATAAAAATACAGCAGTATTACTGACATGTATTAAAACATCTTTGTGAAGTAGTTTTGGAGTTGTTTCTTTCCATGAAATGAAGAGCTTTCTTTATAATGTTTTTATTTTCAGCAATGTGAATAATCTTTGTACATGAACTTTGTATATAATTGTTCAACATGAGATTAAACTGAAAGAAAATTGGCAGTAATTACAAATACCCCTGTTAAAGCTACCTACATAAATCAGAACTAAAAATGCAGTAAATAATGTAGCTAGTTTACTACATCAGTCTACCTGGGAGAATACAATGTCATAAAACACAAACTTAATAATGATTAGAATCCACTGATTCCTCAGTTGAATACCATCTCTGTTACTAGTATGTTTTCCATTATGTTGCTTTTAAATTTTTGATTTTAATGTACAATGTGTTGTTACAACATCAAGGTCACATGACTAGTATCACGCCACGTCATTCTCGAACTTTCACGTCTTTTCCTTAAATCTCATGATCCTTCTAGATATAGTGTAGTCTTGTATATATAAGACCGGCTACGAAGCGACGGGGAGGTAATGAGTAATTGAATGTATGCGGATAAAATATTGTTGGCCACGTGAGACGTCAGTTATGGCATTGTTATAGAGCGACTGTTGAAATTAAGTGTATCGTAAAGTTGTATTCAGAAAGAATAAACCAGTTTTATTTAAGAGAGGACTTGTGTCGCTAAAGTTTCGTCGAAACGAATTTACGGAAAATTAACTAACGAACAGAGATGTAACAAATTGGTGTCAGAAGTGGGACAGAAAATTAAAAAAAAAAAGGAGAAGAAGATGGAAACAAGTAGCGGCAAATCAAACTACAGCTA
>NW_013668525.1:18961-44051 GCF_000517525.1 Limulus polyphemus | reverse complement strand
CAAAAGCAGTTGCAAGGAAACCTGCAACAATGGCAGCTCAAACAGCAAAATAAACAAGAGAGATTACAGCAATTGTTAGAGGAAATAGAAAAGAAACAAGAAGAACTAGAAAAGAAACAAGAAGGGAGACAAAAGCAGTTGCAAGGAAACCTGCAACAATGGCAGCTCAAACAGCAAAATAAACAAGAGAGATTACAGCAATTGTTAGAAGAAAAAGAAAAGAAACAAGAAGAAAGATTACAACAGTTGCAAGAAAACCTGCAACAGTGGCAGCTCGAACAGCAAAATAAACAAGAGAGACTACAGCAGTTGTTGGAGGAAAAAGAAAATAAACAAGAAGAGAAACGGTGAAGCTCTTGATGAGGTTACTACCACTGATGTGACTGTTACTGACGATAGGACATTTCCTGATGAAGCAGATGAACCCCACGTGAAGCAGAAACCAACGAGACGGAGACCAGTACGGAAAAAGATACGTCCCGTAAAATTAAGAGACTTTGTTGAATTGTAATTTTGTGTTTGTAATTCTGTACATTTAATTAAGTTATTGTTATTTGTTATTGGTTTAATGTAAGTGGCTATTGTTCGGAACGAACAATACTGAGGAAGGGGCAGTGTTACGACATCGAGGTCACGTGACTAGTATCACGCCAGTCATTCTCGAACTTTCACGTCTTTTCCTTAAATCTCGTGATCCTTCTAGATATAATGTAGTCTTGTATATATAAGACCGGCCACGAAGCGACAGGGAGGTAATGAGTAATTGAATGTATATGGATAAAATATTGTTGGCCACGTGAGACGTTTGTTATAGAGTGACTGTTGAAATTAAGTGTATCGTAACGTTGTATTCGGAAAGAATAAACCAGTTTTATTTAAGAAAAGGACTTGTGTCGCTAAAGTTTTGTTGGAACGAATTTATGGGAAATTAACTAATGAACAGAGACGTAACAGTGTCTCTTTTTTATCAGCAGTTCTCATTTATACTGTATCTTATCTAATAGCTGGAAAAACCAGAGAAAATTCATTTGATCTTATCTGAAAAATCATGCTAATTTTTCAACTTATTAAATAGCTAGTCTTAAGGTAAATTGTGCTTGTTTGTAGTTAAGAATAAAGCTACACAATTGGATATCTGTGCAGTGTACATCATGGATACTGAAACCCAGTTTTTATCATTATAAGCCTTCAGACTTACCACTGAGCTAATGGGGGTCTTAAAGTAAATAGTTTTTGTTACCTTGTATTTGTTCGTCGTTGTATTTTATATACAGTTCATGCATCCCTTCTTCTTTTGGCTCATATTTAAAGCTGACAGTACCATCATGATTGTCAATAATGCTTGGTTTATTCAACTGTCCTGAAGGCATCCTTACTTCAGCTAGAATCAGAATATAAATAAATGTATTATGTTTCATAATTATACAGCTAAATAACATTGTAATTTAACCCATTTAGCAGACAAAACATCATAACTGCAAGTAAAGTAGAGAAATTTCTTTCATATTTTCTATATAATTGTAATAAAAACCCATATTAGCCATCACAGTAAAAATGTTTTTCTTGGGTCGATCATTACAATAGTTATCATATGGTATCCTTTTCCTGATTATCTAGGGTTATTTACAAAATCTTAACAAACCATCACAGCCATCAAAAATGAATAAAATATACTTTGTGATAAATTAGCATGTATAAAAAGCATCACTCTTCAAAGCATATAGATGATAGGTGATAAATACTTTTGCTAATCATAAACAGATAATATGTAGTTGATATCCTATCATCAAAATGTTAAAGAAATGACTTCTAAGTTTCTTTACATCAAAAGCAAAATGTGATATTCCTTTTTTATACCCCCGAAGTTAATGACTAAAATTTTTCCCTCCAATTCTACAAGAATTAAAAAATGATATCCATTTCTCAACTCATAATAAAAGCAGTGTGGAATTTTCAGATACCAGTGATTTTTCCTAAGAGTGGCAAAATAGGTCTGCTGAATAATGGAAGATTCATCAAGGTATTTATTGCAAAATAATTCTGTATTCTCAGACTAACCGAGCTTGTGAGAAACAGAGACTAAACACAGGTGATCAATTACAATAAACAATATTTATTTCAAACAAATAGTGAAAATGTATTTTACTTTCCATGACAGACACTTGGAGAGCTAAGTTTGAAGTTATTCTAACTAAAATAATGCTGCTGATATCCTGTTCAAGACTGTATAAATTTCATATCACATACCTACTCGTTTACATCAGACTTACCCAGAGCATTTAGTGCTACCCACTTGACTAAAATTTCCAGTGAAACACAAGAGAGGTCATTACATTGAGACATCACCCATCTGTTGGTGGGAAAGATAGCTGTTTAACTGTTCATACTACAGATGACCTTGCAACTATCTTTCCCATGGAAAGATAAAAGATACTACTCTAGGTAAATGAAACAGAATTATGGGTTGCTACAGCTAAATACTCTAGGTAAATGAAACAGAATTATGGGTTGCTACAGCTATATACTCTAGGTAAATGAAACAGAATTATGGGTAGCTACAGCTAAATGAACTTAATGACTTTCTTGACCAATGTATTATGTGGAAACTGTACATATTTGCATAAATAACATATTCTGAAAAATATCTGTACTTCAGGCTTGTTCTAAAGTGACATTAGTCTTGATTTTAAAGCCTATTAAATTTTTAAAATGCATGTTGGTTAAGGTGCAGTGTCGCTTTCTCTCACCACTTTAAAAGCATTTACATGCAACAAAGACAACACAACCCTTTAACAAAGAAAATCAGTAGTTACATTGAAATATCCTTTAACAATGACTGACTACAAATAAAGCATCTTATGAATAAAACACAGGCACATGTTACAATATAATGAATAAAACTTTAACACCAGTTAATTCACAGAATTAATTATATGAAAGCAACTTAACAACAGTGACATTGCAAAACACCATTTAAAATGGATGAATGAATAATGTACATCATCATAAACTCTTTTATAGAAACTGAGAGATCAAATTTCTCACTGTTAAAGTATAATGCCATACATATGACTTCAAAAGTTCAGTTTCAATGTCAAAGAAATAATATGCAATGAAAATCCTTTAACAATTATGTCTCTCAGAATACATTAAACATAAGTAACACTCTTTAAAGACTAATCACAGTAAAAAATTGCAAACAAAGAAGTGCAAAATTAACTGTTGAAATGAGATGCGCAAAGTCTACTTATACAATCTGCACCAACATTTACAGTCTCCTTGATGGCTTCAATGCAGAACCGATAGTTCTGGAGGAACAATGCCCACCTTTTAATCGTTGCACTGTTGATTTTGCACTCCTGGATGCATGCAAGGGGTTGATGATCCATCTGGATAATGAACTCCTTCCAGTAGAGGTAGTTCTGGAATTTCAAAATGTCAAATATGATGACCAGACACTCTCATTCAATCACAGAGTAGTTTTTCTCCTTGTTCATCAGCTTTTTACTGATGTACATTACAGGAAACAGTCCATCTACATGTTCTTGCAGAAGTATTGCTCCAATTTCAACATCTGATGCATTGGCCTGAATGATGAATGGTTAGTTGAAGTTTGGCATACTAAGGATTGCCAAACTTCCTATTGTCTTCTTCAATTTCTGGAATGCCATCTGTTGTAATTGTTCCCACTTCACCTTGTTGGGTTGGCCTTTCTTAGTCAGATCAGTCAGTGATGCAGCAACTTGAGTGTACTTTGGGATGAACTTCTTATAGTATACTACTAACCCCAGGAAGGATCTGACTTGCTGCTTGGTCATTGAAGCTGGTGCATGTTATATGTGGGTTACCTTCTCTTCTTCCATGGCTATCTGTCAGTCACCCACCTTGTGTCCAACAAAGTCCAGCACAGAATAACCAATGTAGCACTTAGATGGTCTGATGGTCAGACCTGCTGCCCTTGCTCGCCGGAACAGCTCTCTGAGTTTCTTCAGGTGGTCTTCCCATCTGGCTGTTTGAGTCAAAATGTCATCCACATAATGCTTGATGTTGGTGGTTTTGTGCAACATCTTTCTCAACATGTGATTGAATGTCACTGTTGAGTTGACTAACCCAAATGGCATCTCTTGAACTGGTAGCATCCTTCTGGTGTCACAAAGGCTGTCTTCTCTTTAGACCCTGTCTCCATCAGGATCTACCAATAACCTTTCCTGCTGTCAATCTTGCAAAAGAACTTGACCCCATATAGTTTCTTCATGACAGACAGCCTCTGGGTTGCTCATAGGTTCAGAATTGAATTTTTTTCACGAGGTTCAGCTTCCAGAAATTTTTGCAGAAGCAGTTTCAGCCATCTCTCTTCTTCACAGTTACCACCAGTGAACAGTAAGCTGAATTCGAAAGCTCAATGTTTCTGGCTTCTAACATTACCTTGACTTCTTGTTTTATGAGGTCTCTAATTGTATAGGGCACCTGGTAAGGCTTAACCTTGACTGGATCCCTGGTCATGGTCTCAATCTTATGTTGCACAAATCCTATCTTGCCTGGTCTATCTGTGAAGACATCTGCATAATCGCACACTAGATATTGTATCTCTTTCTTCTGCTTCCTAATCAGTTCTTCACTGGTGTTAATGTCTCTGAACATCTCATCTCCACCCATTGGTCTTACGTTTAATAGGTCTTCATCTTTTATGACAAAGTCACCGTCTTCTGGTTCTGGATCTATGACAGCCACACCTGTAATGTCCATCTGTGCCTCAATAGCTGCACCTATTAGGTCTTCTTCCCTCTTAACAGATTGGCATGGTAGATCTTGGTCTTCCTGTCCACTTTCAGTTTATATTCCATTCTGTTGACCACTTCTTGCACTTCAAAAGGACCTTCCCACTGCAGGGTGAGTTTTTTGTTGTCTGTGGGTGGTAGAACCAAGACCTTCTGTCTGACCTTGAAACATCAATCCTTGGCCTTCTTGTCATAGGTGTGCTTCTGCCTGTCTTGGGCTGCATACAAACTTTATCAAGTAAGTCAACAGGTCTCCTCCAGTTGGTTTCTGGGGTCTAACATATACTGGTATGTGTTTCCCACTTCTGACAAATCCTGTATTTGTTTGTGGAACTTCTTGGCAAGCAGATAATACTGCTTGCAGGTACTTGTTCCAGCCACGCGGTTTCTCCTGGCACATCTTCTTCAGCTTGCTCTTTAAGACTCCATTGACTTTCTCATAAAGTCAGTTACATCTGGGGTTGTATAGGGTGGTCAAGAGCTGCTTAGTACTGATAAGTCTGCACATCTCTTGCATCAGTTCTAAAGTAAACTGGGTAGCTCTGTCACTCAAGACTTTTTTTGGAAAGCTTAGTCTACAAAACACTTCCAGGTGGCTTCTGCTACTCTGGTGAATGGCTCTTATATGAGAGGCATCTCGCTCAGTGGCCCTTTGGCTACCTTCCCTCTAGGTATTGTCCTTTGCAGATGTCACATGACTTGCAGAATCTGGTCACATCTCCGATGACTCCTGGCTAATGGAAGGTTGGTGATTCTGTCTGCCATCGTCTTTGCTCCTAGGTGTCTTCTCACAATCAACTCATGAGCCAACTTCATCACTTGAGTCCGGTATTCTGTTGGTACTATGATCTGTTTAACTTTCCCAGTAGAACTGCCTTGATAGATCTGGTACAGCACTCCCTACCAGTCCTCTATTCTGTAAGTCCTTTTTCCCTTTGTATTGTGCTCGACGTTCTCTCGGGCACTGTCCCAAAGTTTCAGCAGTGAAAGGTGTTTCTTCTGTGCTTCCTTCAGTTCCCATACACCTACATTTGGGAGTAGTGACTGCAGATGCCTCATCAGTCTCCTTTATGTCTTTTTACTCCAAACGTCTAGTGCCTGGTATATTGCCAATCATCAATTCATGGATGGATGCCTTCTTACAAATGACCTCATTGTCTCCCCTTTAGTATCGAGTGTCCATATTTATTCTTGCTATAGGAAAATTTCTCATTGTCCCATCAATCAGCACACAAAGATGTACCTTGCCGGTCATTTGATACTAAACTGGTTCTCACTGCTGCATTGCTGCACCCAGTGTCTCCTAGGGCTTTCACTTTCTTGTGTATGATATAGCCTTCACATACTGATATGTTGTGGTTTGTTGGCACCTATCTGATCACCACTGGCACTGTTAACCCATTTGCTAACTTGAGCCGACCATCAACCATGCACTGCTTGATCATGTTGGTAGCACTTCCTTCTTGTGAAAAACCTAATGAGTTGTTTTCATTCTGTTTCTTCTGGCAGCAGCATCCATGGTAAGGGTCACTCTTTTCTTGTTTTTGACAGCACTATTTTGCAGGTAGCTCCAGCTGCTTTATGTTGAGATTTCTGCTTTTGGTTGGTGACAGACTTGCATTCACTTGCAAAGTGCCCCATTTTATAACAAGCAAGCTTCTCTTCTCCCTTTTGTCTGTCAACTTCTTGTCACCTCTGGTGACATCCTGCTTCTCATCTGCCACCCATAGTTTTGACTTTGGTCTTGTCAGTTATACTCCCTCCATGGCTTGCATATACTGTTCTGCCAGCCTGATCATCTCATCCACATCTTTGGTGCTCTCTTTTTTAGGAACAGTGACATGTCAGTGGAGCATGTGATCATGAACTGTTCACGTATTAGGAGATCTGCCAGTCCTTCAAAACTATCTTCACACTTGGCCATGTCAGTCCATCTTGTGAAGTATCACTGTAGACATGCCACATAGTGAAAATACAGCTTCTTCAGTGTCAGGTTTGACTTCTTTGAACTTCCAGTGAAAACCTTCCTCAGTAAGTTAATAGCATTTCAGCAAGTCCATTTTTAACTTGTCATAGTGCATTATCTATCTATCCATTGAACTAAATTTTCAATGCATATTTAAACCCCAACAGAAGCCTAGAACATTCCACACACTATTAGACATTGTGATGCAATAATACTCAATCAAAACAACAAGAAAACTTAGAAAGTTCCAGTAACATGACACAATAATATAACAATCACCAATTCATAATTAGTGAAGTACACAATATATAATTTGCAAACAGTTATGGAAACAAACCTACAATAAACTATTTCTTCTAAAAATAACTAAATTTAATGCTTGCACTATATAAACTATCAAAATCATAACTCTTCCATTAAACTTGAATGGTAAAACTCATGTATATCTGACAGTGATCCAATTTCATTCCTTCCACTACCATCAGGTTGTTGCATTATAACAGAACTCCACATTCCAGTAGGAAAGAAACAAGGTCAAGACAGAATAAAACTAGTGCCTACACCAATGAGCTGACCCAGGTTAGCAGATACTAACTCCAAACTTCTAACCATGAAAATCAGCTTACACCATCTTTCCCTCTGGAATTCTTCCAGATAAAAGTTTAGAACTATCTAGGTGCAATTACAAAGTTTAACCATGTAAATGTTATTTTCCTTGGATTTTTCAACCACAAGATCATCCTAGCTTATGATAAATATTCAGGTATCACCCAGTATCCTATTAATGTCCCTTATTGCAGTTATTTTCAAACTAAGGGGCATGTACTAGTGGCTAGAAGGGAGGCAGTCTTTTGGCATGAGAGCCCAGAAATAACGAAGAAGCCCAGAAGAAATAGAAGAGTTGGAGACGACTATGACCTAATAAAACTATCACTTTGCTCACAAAGCTTTTTTTTTTTCTCTCGCATTTACTCACTCCTTACAAGTATTTTGCATTTACAAAATATTATTAAAAACAATTAAAGATAATGTTGACATTGTTGTTATCACTTGCAAAAATTATTTTCCTGTGAAGAGGAGGTACAACACAAACTTTACTTAGTTAGGAAGTAACACTATTTAAAGTTTAGAAAACTGCCTTATTGTGAAAACTCTGTTTGATAGCTCTAAAAACAAGGATACTAAACAATTTTGGTACCATCAGTCTTATGATCAATAAACCATCCTAGCTTATGATGATCAAGTAGCTATTACTCAATATTGCCCAGTGGATATCTCTCAATTATATTCAGCTCAATAACTCAAAACATAAGGGTCACAATGCCTTTTCAGCTGAATTTCCAAACCTTTAGTTACTATCTTGAGTTGTGCAAACTGTTGATGTACCAGGCATCACATCTACTTACTCTGACCATCCTAACTTCTGAAATGATTTAGTGAAAATTATGCAGTATAGTACATACAACCACTTGATAGCTGAGAAAGCAAGAAATGTCACTTCCTTTCAGCCAGTAATCCTACAGTTAGTGACAGTCACAGCTCTAGTGTAATCAAGCAGTCCCAGCCATGTTGAGTGGGAAGCCATTATCATAAGTTTAGCTGACTATTGGAGTTGTCACTCATCTCCTCATCCAATACTTTCTCAACTGGCTCATCATGAACAGCCAGCTAAGCACTTTTAGCTCCTTCCTCCTAATCCTGAGTGAGATAAAACATTGTACTCCTGTGACTAATCTGTCTCCTTCTCTGATTCTTGGTCAAGCCAGAACAGGATAATGAACTCATGCACTAATGGACCGGTTCATTGTATAAGAAAAGTTCCTGTCCAAGCAAAAACAAGCTGCTTCCATGCTGCTAGTACATATCAGAAACATTCCCAGGCTCCATGCTGACATATCTCCATTCCTTCAGTATCTTATCATAGCATCTTTTCTGTCATGTAGTGGTCTTTCCTGGATGTTGGTGTACAAACTCATGCACACCAGTAAATGCACACTTTAACCACTCTATGTATTCATAGAAACATTGTGGAACATCTCCTCTAAAGGGAGGAACATACATCACATCTACAGGAAGCATGTTTAGCAAACATCCTGTTGATCTCTGCTCAGTTGCTCTGTATGCCATCAGAATGTATGAGAAGTGTTCGTCTCAGTGAGTTTGATCATGATTAATATACTAGGCAAGCCTACAGTTGAAAGTCTGTATTATCCACTCTGCTAATCTATCAGACTGGAGGTGATAAGGTGAAGTTCACATCTTCATCACACCCAACACTTTACACACCTCAGAGAATAGTTGGTTGTTAAAGTCAGTTCTCTGATCCATGTGGATCTCTTTGGGTGCTCTGAACTGTGCTATCCAGTGCTCCACCAATACATTACCTATGGACTGTGTTAATGAATGGCTAAGCCTTGGCCTACTTTGTATAGTAGTCAATAGCCACGAGTATAAGCTGACAGCCTTGTTCAACCTCTGGGAGTTCAACAGTGATATTCAAAGCTATTCTCTATAAAGGAGAACCAATATTTATCTGCTGGAGTTTATCCTAATGTAGTAGAACTTTTCTCTGGGTGTCACACACCATATAGTGTTGACACTGGCACTGGACATTTTGACTTGAATGTGACCAAAAAAATCAATGTCAAAAGTTAGCACAAGTGTAAGTAACACCTTGATGCCCTCCAGTCTTTGTGTTATTCAAATTCTGGAGAATCTTTTGTCTTAGATCTCGGGGGACCACTAGCTGCTGTACCCACTAAGAACAATGATCAGTGTTGATAGTGATGACACAACACACCTTCCTACAAATTAACTGCTTATATAAATGGCAGAGGTTACATGCATCAGTACTACACTCTTAAATCTGAACTGATTAAACTTCATCCTGTTACATAACAAGGAGCATGCATGCTAAATCTGGGTCCTTCAGTTGCTATTCCCAGAGCTTCCAAAGTGACAGTTGTAGCATCCATTCACTAAAGGAATCACCAACTGTATGGCTTAATGTTTTCATGGCAGAAATGGTTTCAACTCCTACAAAGTGTCCAAGGTCAGAGCATTCAATGATTGCAGATAGTCTCAGTATACAGCAAGACAATCCATTGACATTTCCATGTTGTGGGCTCTGACAATGTGGTATGAATACATCAAATTCCTGCAATGCTGTTACCCAGCATGCAATAATTGCTTCTGGATTTTCATCAACCATTTCAGCAATGAATGGTCCACTCTAGTAGTGTCAATGGTGTTTCCTGAAGACTATTTGGAATGTTTAGCCACAAATCATTGGTAGTATGACATAACACCCAGGAAATTATATATTTGTTGCTTAGTCATTGGTTTAGGCCAGTCTCTCACTGCTGCTATCTTAGTAGGATCTTTACTCTATTACAACCCACAATATGACCTTGAAATTCCACTTCTGAGCATATGAGAGTACATTGCCCCATTTAGTGTCCTTTCTTGGTATTATATCACTACAACAACTATCAGTCATTTGTGTTGCCCTCACACATAGGTCAGTCTTCAGAGGAAGAACTTGATCAATTGGTCTGGGTGCACCAGACATTGGCAGGTCTCCTTCTTGAGTCATTGGTCACAACAAGAAAGAAATCATGGATCTTTACAACATCAGCAAAAGTCCTATGTCCAGGAGAAGACTTCTCCTAGACCTGAAAACCACCTCTCTTCAATGATCAACTCTCCCTCTAATTCGAGCTGTGGAAAATTCAATTTCCTGAAAATGAAGCTTTTTGAAACTTAAATACATAAGAGTTTAAGTAAAGTACAACACACACATCAGATGAAAGACAGAAAACTCTGTAATAAAATATCCTGTGGTCATGATACAAAAAAATCTCCTTCCTACCTTCTGTGGTGTATTCAGAAAGCACTGATTTCCCCTAAGACTAATAAAATAGGTCAACTGAGTAAGAGGAAATTCACCAATCAAGATATTTACTGAAAAATAATTATTTGTTATCTGACTAAGTGAATTTGCAAGAAATAATGAGAGACAGAACATAAATGAACAATCACAACAGACACACTTCATTTAAATAAACACAGTGAAAACTTGATTTTACTTACAAGAACAGAGAGTTACATTTACTGGAGAGTCATATTTTAAGTGGCTCTAACTGGCTCTCATGAGGTCACTTGCAAGACTAGCTTTGTTAATATCCTTTGTTAATATTCCAGAGTGCTTAAATCTCACATTACTAACTTGTTAACATCAGATTTATTCAGAGTGACTAGCGCTACCCACTTGGCTAGATAATCCTAACGAAATAGTGGAAGATATAACTATCTAACTTCACATACTACAGGTGTTCGTGCAACTATCTTTACCATGAGAAGACAAAAGATGCTACCAGATTTATACAGAGAGACTAGAGCTATACAGTTGGCTGGTTATTCCTAATGAAAGAGTGGAAGATATAACTGTCTAACTTCACATAATACAGGTGATCTTGCAACTATCTTTACCATGAGAAGACAAAAGATGCTACCCAAGGTGAATAACACGGAAAACAACAGAAAACTAGCTCAAAAGGTAGCTTAACTGCAAAAATTTTGAAAATATTCTATATATTAATACGAGGAGGTAGAAACATGTGGTGTGGCTATATAACACAGCAGCAAATGGCAATTCTCTAATTACTCATAAAAAGTTAATATGTTATATCCTTTTCTCAAATCATCACAGGAACAACAAGTGTTGTATCACCTTCAAATCAAAACGACAGGCAGCACACTTTTCTCAAAATAAAAGAGAATAACAATTTACATCATTAGTATTAAAGAAAAATGTGGAACATTCTTCCATGTAAATATTACTCATTTATTCAAATTTCCAGCTCTGTTAATGGAGACTACACCGGGCAAGATGCTACTTAGTAATATACATCTCCCTTTACACTTCTGTATTTTTTGTTGTCTCAGCTAAGTACTTAACTTAAACAGTAACTATTATCTCAACAACAAATGAAAAAGCAGGTCTATCTTATCAATGAATGTCCCTCCAACGGCCTAAACAAAATAAAGCTGTAATATTAAAAAAAAAAATACGGGTATAATTTAATTTCAAAATCTTCTAACAGTAACTTCTATATTAAACAGTAAAGAATGTGTAACTTAACAATCCCCCCCCCAAAAGCTAAGTTGTATTAAACAATTTAAGAGGTATAACTTAACAATTTTCCTTACTGTTTGAATTTGAAATAATCTGAAGCCGAGTTAAATAATTTAAATTTTAATAGTTGAATTGTACCCTGGATTTAGTGCCTAGAAATATGCCGATAGTTTACTTAATTCACGCAATTTGCCAACAAGTTTGATTCACACCGTTTTTGCTTTTGACAAAAATACGTTTTAATATATATATATGGTAGTATAATTTACAATAGCAACTATTATGATTAATTATTACAAATAAAGTTTCATAAACCAAAATTTCACTAACTTACAAATAACCTAAAATCTTCTTGATATCCAGCGAGTTAACTTGAAGTCGATATATGTACAATTGCCAAGAAGCTAGCTAGCTTTGTCAGACACTGAATTGTTGGACCGTTGAAGTAAGATAATATTTTCATAAAACCATTAATGTCCGATGAGAATCCAGTAATATTTTCGGAAAGATACTAACATTCGATGAGAATTCATTTACTTTCGAAATTTATAACTGTTCCTGGTCAAATGTCGTATATTTTCCGGTTGATAAGGGTTAGCAAAATCGCGGTTTATGGCGTACATGGTTATAAAAGTTTTTAGCAGACTAATCTGTAGCTCTCTTCTCTGTTGTTTTTTGGCGCGTTGCCCTGCCGTTTTTATAGGCGGGACACATTTTATCGAAACTTCGGACAATACTGAACTGTATTTAACTGGTTACAGAAGTGGATATATTGTTGATTCTTGTGTTCACGAATATTCTACAACCTTGGAGAATTGGCGGGAGTTTCGTCACATGTAACTAACACACTAAGCTAGACACGCCCTCAAATATAAACTTATTCAAACCTTGACATTAAAATAAATATATAACAAATTCGTTATAGGCAACACATATCTGATACTACAAGTCACGAATATTTCTAAATACAAATTCAATCCAAACAACGTTCATATTAAAAATAAATACATAATAATAAATTTGTTACATTTACAAAAATAAAATTTTATCAAATAAAGTAAATCTAATTTACCAGCAACCTTTATTCCAAAGTATAACTGTAATACACTATAAAATAGATACCTTACCACAAACCTTCCTTCCCCAGAACAAAAGAAAAAAAACATATGTAACTTCCCCAAACTATTATATTGTTTCTATTGTATTGAACTATAAGGCAGGTATAATTCATTAGAAACCTTTCCTTAAACAAAAAAAATATCAAACAATAAGACAAACTTGTATAAATTACGGAAAAAAAACTTTCTCAACAAAACATGTATACAAGCACACTTATATTACAATAATACATGAAGCCTGTTTATCTCACCAACAACTTTCCCAGCTCCTACAGTCTGTACGGGGATGTTCTTCAGATAAACTGTTTGGAATGAGGTTGTTTGGATATCTTGGATTATCCTTTTTTTCTTAACTTTTTCAGTGATGGCCTGATGTAAAAAGTGAATAAATCCATTAAGTTCCAATCTACAAATTTATTTGAAGAATATTTTCCTACTTGGCCCAAATTTAGATCCACAATCTGCTGTCTTCTTGCCAGTGTTTACTGATTACATCGAATAGCATATATTCTTCTCTGCAACTAATAAAACCATGGACATACAAATAAGTTGAAAAAACAACATAACTATAAGCTGTGTTTTTGTGACAAGTTAGTGCTTGACCTAAAGTCCTCACATTCACTTACAAGTTACTTTTTTAAAGACATAAATGTGTATGTTTTTATAATAACAATTATACTGATATCGCAATACGAACTGCTAAACCTTCGCGCAACAAGTGTGTAACTATTCAAAACGGCAGCTCTAAATCTGTTGAGAGTCACACATACATCAGGATTATCTAACACAAAGCAGACATAAGTGAACTGTAAAACAAACAATACATATATTCTAACTCACAACTGTATCTGTATCTGTATTGGCAAAGCTACTAAGGCTGTCTATTTAATTTTGAAATAATGATCAGTGGGAAGGCAGCCAGTCAGGAAAGTCTTACCATACACTATCTATGCTTAGAGGGATTGACTGTCACTATGATAACATTCTTACAGTTTAAAGAGCAGAAATATTTTGTGGTATCTCACAGATTCAAACCCAGTTAACCAGCTCCCAAATCCAGAGCTCTTCCACGGGGCGAGCCCGTATTTCATACATGAGCAAACATCTGTGGTATATAAACATACAATGTGTTTTCTACCTTCTTATTTTAATGCAGTATTATTCAAAATTTATCAGTTATTCTCTATGTGTGTGTTGTTTTCACATAACACTTGGTCAAGAAAGTCATTAAGCTGATTTTGTTCTAGCTGACTTTGTCATTCTCTGGAGATAACACCTGTTCTGCCCATAGAAGTTATGGTGTAATGCTCTACATTGTGCGAGAATGTAGACAACTTTGTTCCCCAAGGTTTTAAGTATTCCGCTGACCTTAAAAATTTTAAAAATGCATAATTTCATTGATGAACCCTGAAAAATACATTAACCACTGGATTTCCAATACCGTATAATGTTTATCACGTGCCAGATGGTTAGGGCACTCGACTCGCAATCCGAGGGTCGCGGGTTCGAACCCCCATCCCACCAAACATGCTTGCCCTTTCAGCCGTGAGGGCATTATAATGTGATGGTCAATCCCACTATTTGTTGGTAAAAGAATAGCTCAAGAGTTGGCGGTGGGTGGTGATAACTAGCTGTCTTCCCTGTAGATAAATTAAGGACTGCTAGTGCAGATAGCCCTTGTGTAACTTTGAGCGAAAGTAAAAGCAAACAATGTTAATCACCATCAGCTTGAATTTGAGAACCGCGAAGTATTTATTGCCGATATAGCAGTTTTACAAACTCATAGTTTAAGTGACGGCCTACTCTCGTGAGATAATATCAAACTGCTTGGATGGCAATATGGACGTTGATAATCAGAAAGAGAAGAACACAGAAAAAGAACAAGATTTCAAAGAGGTGGTAAACCAAAACCCCAAAAGAAGAATACTAAACAAAACAAACAAATGGATGTGGATAATCAGCAAGATAAGAACACAGAACAGGAACAAGAATTCAAAGAGGTGGTAAACCAAAAACCAAAAAAGAAGAACACTAGACAAAACAAACAAATGGATGTGGATAATCAGCAAGATAAGAACACAGAACAGGAACAAGAGTTCAAAGAGGTGGTAAACAAAAAAACCCAAAAGAAGAATACTAAACAAAACAAACAAATAAATGTGAATAATCAGCAAGATAAGAACACAGAACAGGAACAAGAATACAAAGAGGTGGTAAACAAAAAACCCGAAAAGAAGAACACTAAACAAAACAAACAAATACAAGAAAAAACACAAAAAATACAGACATAAACAACAGCAACTGAATCTACTAACAAATTACACCATCATCATTGAAGGCATCCCAACACAGTACAGAGAACTCCAACTTGTGGCAGTGGTAAAAAAATGTAAACCACAGGCAAAAATCTCACAAATAAAAGACTAGCCAAAGGTGGAGTCCTTGTACAAGGCCAAGAGCTTTATGAACTCAACGCACTACTAAAAGAATGGCCGCAGGATGCCTTTCAACCCGGAAGAATACGTATTCATGTACCAGGAAGCGGCCCACAACAAAAGGCCTTTGTTTTGTCATAAGAGGCATTCACCCGTCAATAGACCTCGAACAAGTCGAAGAAGAAATAACAGACTTGAAAATAAAACACACAAAAATAGAAAGAATAATTTCTGCAAAAATCAACACACCCACAAATGTAATCAAAGTAACTACAGAACGCACGAAAAATATTCAAAAACACATCCAAAACGGTGGTTTCAAAAATACACAGTGGAAGAAGCTAAAACAGCAGCAATTGTAGTAACACGGTGTTTTAACTGTCAAAGATATGGGCATGTGGCAGCTGCCTGCAAATCTATTACATGATGTATTGGATGCCGCGAAAACCATGGATCATCTGAATGACCTCGAACTCATGAAAAAGCAAAATGCTGCAATTGTAACGAGGAACATAGTGCCAATTATATAGGATGCCAGAAATATAAGGACATAAGACAAAGGATATATAACATAAGAAACAATATAACCATGACAACAACAGAACAAAAACTAGAAACAAATCACACTACCCAACAAAAGACTCCACTACTACCGACACCATCAACACAGAAAGCCAACCCAAATACAACACAAAGAAGAACGTACTCGGTGGTAACACAGTTCTGAGGATCCCTTGTTTAGTCTGTCTATTCGTTCTACTTGGTATCCTGTCATTTTGAAGGAATGGTTGTTGTAGAGCATTGTTTCAGTGATAAATATGATATCTGCAGATGTGTTTGTGGCAATGTGTTCGACCTCATTCCACTTGGAATATTCTCAATAAGAGATATATAGTATATAACTCTTAACACTAACAATTACACTTGTTTTACAGTGTAATTTATGGATATTATGTCTTGAGGTGAATTGTAACTAAACTTGTTTCATTGAAAACTTACCTTATTCTATCATAGCCAAACATAGCAGGTAGATTATTGTGGGGGGGCTGAAAAGTGGTTGCCCCCCATACACACACACACTTTATTGTGTCGGAAATAAATCAAGTTGTCGGAAATTATATGGAACCACGCCATTTAACATTAGTACACTACTTTACATGTTATCATGAATCCAAAATTCCAAAATATATGTTGGCTCAGCCGTTCAGACCACGTACATGTACGTAGTGCGTGCTTATATCTAGGTAAGTTCTACAGAACTCAGTGATTGGATGTCTTTGCTTTAAGTTGTTGTTGTTGTTGTTTTTAAATTTCAACTACCCAAATCCAGATTGTGAGAAATCATCACCGAAATGTATTGCTGGATATAAATTTACCAGATACCTTTCAAATTATTTCCTATGTAAAAGATTTGGAATATTTACAGTAACAACCTTTAACCAGCATCGAATAGATGTATTGTTACAACAGCGGAAGTCACGTAACGCTAGTTACACGTCATGAAATTCTCGAAGAATCTTGACTTTTCCTGGCAACTCTAGTCTTTTCTAGGCGCCCTCTATTTTAGTATATAAGCTCGGCCAATAAAGCGGAGATATAATAGCAGATAGAGATATATAGAGACAGATAATTGAGTCAAGCGAGCGGTAGTGACCGTAAGTAAAGTGCGTGAATCGTTGTGAATTATAGCGTGTGTTTAAGCTAAAGAGTCTGTGGAAATTCTGTGTATTGCAAAGTTGTATTGAGAAAGAATAAACTAGTTTTATTTAAGAAAGGACTTGTATCGCTGAAGTTCCTCGGGAAGAATTTTTACGGGAAATTATCAAACAAGCAGATACGTAACAGTATTATAAGATCACCGTTTTGGGTTCATAAACGTTAACCTTCATAAACATACAATATCTCACAGTTTCAGTCTGTCGGATTTGCGGATTTGCGATGGGTCTTGCCTCCTCACCAAATTTTGAAACGTTCGCCACTGAATAAAAGTGTGAAAATGTTAAAAGCATATTATGTGAAACTCAAATGATAAATAAACAAATAATTGTTCAGAGCAAACATTGCTTGTTGGTTGTGAGCATTACTTAGAAATAAATATAAAACATTTTAATCGTTTGTGACGGGTGTGTGTAAATGCCCTAATTAATCAGACTGATACCTTCTATGTGTATTTTATCATTAAGCTTTAATGTCACCAACTTAGGAACTTTTATAGTTAGGTTTATGGTAATTATCTTAATAACTGTCATTTTGTGTAAAACCTTCTCTTGGTCTTATGTACAACTGAGTGATAGTTAACTATGGTCCCGTTAGGGAATTTCAACATTTAAGTCTGTAGTATGCCATTGAGGCTGAAAACTAACCGTTACTAAGGGAAATCATCTTCCAAGTTTAGGGTAAATCAACTTTTGGATCAAACTATCACTAAAGATATTCCTCCACGTGATTTCAGTCTTCGTGTTCGAACAGGTCCGTTTCAGAGGTAAAGGGTGGACATTACTAACAAACACGTGTCAATACGTTTATATCTCACATTTATTCTTAATTATGACATCACTGTAGAAGCTACGATAAAAAATAATAATATCTTAACATCAGGGAGACTTGGCCTTCTAGCTCTTCTTCATTCGACTTGGACATCGACATTTTACTAATGTCCAGAGTTTCACTCACCCATGAAAGATTTATGGCCACTGTGGGGATAGCTACAAACCTACTATATAAGGCTAGCTACAAACCTAATATATAAGGCTAGCTACAAACCTACTATATGAGGCTATCTATAAATCTACAATATAAGGCTAGCTACAAACCTAAAATATAAGGCTAGCTATAAACCTAAAATATAAGGCTAGCTACAAATCTAATATATAAGGCTAGCTACAAACCTAATATATAAGGCTATCTATAAACCTACTACATGAGGCTAGCTATAAATCTACAATATAAGGCTAGCTACAAACCTAAAATATACGGCTAGCTATAAACCTAAAATATAAGGCTAGCTACAAATCTAATATATAAGGCTAGCTACAAACCTAAAATATAAGGCTAGCTATAAACCTACTATATAAGGCTAGCTACAAACCTAATATATAAGGCTAGCTACAAACCTAATATATAATTCATATCTAGCATGAAAAAAGTCAAGGAAAACTAATTTGGTTTGCAGAAAATTAAGAATGGAAGGTCATGTGCCTCCGACGTGGTTCTCAATCAGTTAGACTGATTAAAAAAATATATATTGTAAAAACCAAAGGAATTTTATGACGTTTTTTGTTTTGTTTTTTTTTCTAAAAGTCTTTCCACACCATTAACTCCCATCCACATACTTGGAAGTTTAGCCACATCAACGTAACCTCACTTACATGACTTGACAGCCCCCCCCCCACCCACACACACACTCCTTTTTGTATATTTGTTCAAGTGTTCTGAGAAGCAATAAAATCAATTTCTTTTCCTGTTGTTGGGGGTATCATATTTCGGGGGTTAAACTCTCTCCACGAATAGCGTATTACTGTTGTGAATAGCCTCGTGTGTGTGAAAGTTTTCTATGGTTCCATGTGACCACCCGATAAAATGCTATCAATTATAAATTTTATTATAAGCACTTCTTCTCCTTATTTTCTTTTACACTTTTACTACTGCTATTGAGAAATATACTTTCTAAGTCACTTTGTTGCCAGAATGAAGAAGATATTGAAAAGGTTCTACTAACGAGGCGCTGTGCATTTGGTTTCAATGCTTTAACGAGCAAAAAGAAACTAATTAAAAGCACGAAGCAACCACAAACCAGGTGCAAAATGTTGTAGGCTTAAAACAATTGTCCCTTTCTCAGATTCTGAGAAACATTATTCTTCTTCGAAGGAAGAGTTACGTAAAGAATTGATGCTTCGGTTATCAAACGCTATAGTGTTTTCACCATGGGTAGTTAGAGAAAAAAAAACAGTTGACAAACACACATATAGAATACTAAAATCATAGTTTCAAGGACTAAATCAGTTTGTTCAACGTTGAACCACAAGAGAAGAATATGTGAACAACGACAGAAGATAAACCAACTTTATGTTACAAAGGTCACTCTGGATCTCAACCAGGTTGTCTAACAATAAACATAGACTATTAACAAAATCTAAGCTACTGCTATATATATATAGACATATAAATGAAAGACCGAGTGAGGGAATAAAGCAGTTATCTGAAAGACTAAAGGGTTAACAATAGACACTCAACTATCATTACATTATAAAGGTCACTCCGGGTCTCAACCAGTTTGGCTAACAATAAAGATAGACTAATAACAGAATCTAAGCTACTTCTATATATATATATATATCTGGACATATAAATGAAAGACCGAGTCAGGAAATAAAACAGTTAGTTTAACTGAAAGACTAGAGGGTTAACAATAGACACGAAACTATCATTACGTTACAAAGGTCACTCCGGGTCTCAACCAGTTTGTTCATTCCAACACCGAATCAGGGAATAAACCATTTGCCCTCCCCTCAGTAGCACAGCATTAAATCTGTGGACTTATAACGCTAAAAACCGAGTTTCGATATCCGTGGTGGGCACAGCACAGATAGCCCATTGTGTAGCTTTTCACTTAACTACAAAGAAACTAAACTACTTAAAGTAACCAGCTATTTGGAAGGTCGAATTAGAAAGTAAAACAGTTTTAAGCTATGACAACTAAGTCGATAAACATAAAAGTAATTGAATTAACTCATAATTATGTTAGGAAAACTGAGTTAGCGACTAAATGACAACCATATATGAAATATTATTTTCTCTAACCAAGAAAGAAAAATATATCACGTCAACGAATTAGCACGTGAATCAACTTTCTTGATATTTGTTTAATCGAACGTGTGTTAATTATGATAAATATCGGTAACAGTGAGGCCATCCAGCAACTAATGAATCAACTTTCTTGATATTTGTTTAATCGAACGTGTGTAAATTATGGTAAATATCGGTAACAGTGAGGGTATCCAGCAACTAATGAATCAACTTTCTTGATATTTGTTTAATCGAACGTGTGTTAATTATGGTAAATATTGGTAAAAGTGAGGCCATCCAGCAACTAATGAATCAACTTTCTTGATATTTGTTTAATCCAATATGCGCTTAATTATGGTAAATATCGGTAAAAGTGAGGGCATCCAGCAACTAACGAATCAACTTTCTTGATATTTGTTTAATCGAACGTGTGTTAATTATGGATCGCTACTAATACTTAAGACTTGACAATTATCTGTATTAATGAATTTAATTTAATGGTAGCTTTATCCTGCAACTAATAAAAATTAATGCGTTCTAAGTTGTTGTTTTTTTATTTTTAATGACAGTGCACGTTCTTAGTTATACCGGTACATTAAATTGGTTACATTAGTTACTGATTAATTTTTAGTTTTCATCTGCGTTGGTAGCTTTCTTTGATCAGAAGTCAATGATAGTACATATATATATATATACATAAAGAGGGGTTTCTTGTTACACGAATAATACATTTGTTTGGTTTCAGTGCAAAGCCACACAAAGGGTATCGAAACCCGGTTTCTAACAGTATAAATCCGAAGACATACCGTTGTGCCACTGGGGGAGACGGTTCCTTGTTACAGGTATAATAAATTTGTTTGGTTTGTTTGTTTCAGTGCAAAGCTACACAAGGGCTATTTGCATTAGATGTCCCTAATGATAGATTAAATGGACGACAGCTTGTTAATGTCACCCATCACCAACTCTTGGATTACTCTACTCGAATAGTAGGGGTTGACCGTCACTTTTATAACGCAACTACGGGCCCAAAGTACGGAGGTGATTTTGCGGCACTGGGACGCGAACCATGGAAATTCTGATGCAAAGTCCAGCATGTTACACATATCATAAAGAAGTTTTTACTTACCTTATCCAGCGGCCACCTAAATCTAAAATCTGAATGAATATTGAAAGGGAAAACAGGTCCATTATTTGCAGCCATAAACGTAATAGTTCTTCTAAACTTCATGTTTTCTGAACTTGACTTGTACACGATATTATCTACAGTCCTAATTATGGGACAGACAGATAAACACAGAACAGATAAAACCGTGCTGTTTTTTTTTTTAATAAAAAAACCACTTTGTTCGAAACAGCCAATTAGCTACTAGAAACGCTGGGCAAAAAACGCTACTTGAAGCACATTTTGAAAAATGGCAGGAGCCGCAACACATCCGCCCCTGTATGGTTGTTAAGTTAATATACGCGTGATTATTACATGAAGTTTAAATAGAGGGCGCTTTAATGGAGGGGGAATGAACAGTTTACGATGTTTTGCCCTGTGGCTATTAGAACACGAGAATGATAAAGAAGCAACTACGTAATTCAATTTTTGAAACATGTAGAGTAAAACTCTTCAACTTTCTTTCACGTGATATCTCCAAGTTTCACTCAAAAACTCTTCTGTGTTACAGTAGATGAGACTCTAGCAAACTACCCGTTTTCTAAACATAATTTTCTCTATCAAACTGAATATGCCTTAAATTTGTCGTAATATTATCTAGGAGAAGAAAATACCACGAAATTACTACAGTGCACACAGCAGATAGCCCAAATAGCACCCGCCGCCAACGCTTGAGCTAGTCTTGTCCAAACTAATAGTGTGATTTGGACATCACTCTTATCACCACGACCACACAGAAACTGGACGCAAACCACGAATCCTCGAACTCACAATATGAGTTAGCTAACCACTCGGCCCCCTTTCGGTAAAGTTCTGCTGTAGATGCAAGGAAGTTAGCACACATTTTCACATTTGTTTAATCATACACACACTGCCTAAAACATGAGTTTCAGAATACCAAATCAAGTTAATGATGACCAATGAGAGCCTAAATTGTTAAGACTTGAGCAATCAGGTTTCGAAATTTACCCAGTTAATAACACGCTGGATAATGATAGTATCTACATTGCCTCTGAACACAATTATTGTATCTGAGTTGAAACTATGAGCATGTTGGGTGGGACGGGGATTCGACCATCAGATTGCGAGTAAAGCTCCCTAACCACCTGGCCATGCCGGGTCTAGCTTAAAAGTAATATAACTAGAAAACATGTATACAGAAATGTATTTCCTGACAGCAGTTGCTATATAATTAAGATACTTAAACACGAGTGAAAATGAGAAAAGACCAGAATAGTCCCAACATATCTACTTCTATTTATATTTTTTGTTTTATTTTTTATTTATTTTTATTTTATATTTTATTTATATTATTTTTGGACTATTCTGTATATACATTTCTGTCTCGTCATGATTACCTCTTTCACATATAGCACACTGAACTGATGACATTCAATGCAGATGTCATAAAAGGGCCAGCTCGAGCTTATCAGACACCTTAGCGTAATATGTTTATATAGACAGTAAACTACCACACATTAAAGCTTAAGGCACATGTTTACTTGCCACTAAATCCAATATTATAATTTTAAATCGTAAGTTCACGGACCTACACGTCAACGCAATTTTCGTTTTCAGTTTCGAAGTGCAGATAGTTAGCTGTACGATATCACCAGGTTGCGTACCGTGAAACTTCTAAATCATCAATGTCAGCGATTTGAAAGGAATTACACACACAAAAACGCACTGACGTTACTGCATAATTTAATTAAGTGTTCTGTTTTTCCTGTTGACAGGGAAACAACTTTTGCGTGATTTCCATGGAGATATGTAGTCAAACAATCAAACATCAAATATCATCAAATAACGCTTCCTCCGTCCAAAAATGTATTTTTTGTATAGAAATATTTAACTGGATAACTGAAATGCCCTCCCCCCTCTCTCCCTGCAATAATGTTTAATGAGTCAATAATGTTTAATGAGTCAATAATGGTTTTTTACTCTATTTGTTGTTAAATTTACACGTATTTGAATTAAAACACTTCTAGTCCAAGATAAACCACACAAGGCTAGAATATACTTTATATATTATGACACATTATACACACCTAATGATAATTATGACACCTAATGATATTTTTTGTTGGTTGCAAATACTCGGATTACAGAAAACTTTCGTCTAAAATTTAGACCAAATCCTTTTTTCCTCAAACAGTTTTAGCCACTTCTTTGTACCATAATTTCCTTTCCAAATATAAATATATTTGAATATTTCTACAGTTATTAAATTGTACTATCATAGGAATTGGAGAGAAATACACAAGTCATTTTCTTCTTATAATATATATATATTTATATTTGTGTGTGTGTGTGTTTTAAGTTATTGTATGTTAAGAACAGAGGTCAGTCATATAAATAATAATGTGAGTCGACCAAAATCGGTCATCTACACGTTAAATTTGAACGAATCTATAAATTCGTTAATACTGTTTGCATTTGGAAAAGTTGTTTAATAGTATGTAGCTGTGTTTAACTTTTACTCCATCCATCACACAATTTTCCGTATAAGTCTTTATAACGGGTTCAACAGCAAATAAAACACTTTCCACAACTGGTTCAGTCGGGTTTAGTTTATCTCGTGTACAGACATATGATTTACTCGTACAGAAACATCTGATCCCACTTACTCGTGTTGACACATCTGGTGACTCAGTGTCACACTGGTACGATTCAAAATAAAACTATAAAACACGGATATAACTGTGTCGGATATTATGTTTTTCTTTTAAAAATTCACACGTATAGCTTCAAATGATTGTGACGTTTGATTTAATCTACCAAACTTAAACACACACACACATGTATATATATATCGCAAAATGATTGGTTTTTGGTTGGTTGTTTGTAGTTAAGCTAAAAGCTACACACGGTATCGAAACCCGGTTTCTAGCGTTGTAAGTCAGCAGACATATCGCTCTGCCACTGGGGTCTCGCAAGATGAAGATGCCCAAAATCACCGAGACTTTGTTTTGTTTGTTGGATTTCGCGCACATTTACACGAGCGTTATCTGCACTAGCGGTCCCCAATTTTGAAGTGATAAGCCTGCAGCCAGTCAACATCTTCCAACTCTTGGTGTGAGACTGAATAGTAGTATTTAATTGTCACTCTAAAAAACTATTGTCTAACTATTTATAATTAGTGCTATATATCCGAATCTAGAAATATATATATATATGGTTTTGAAACACATCACCACTATTAGGTCACTTATTCTTCCCTGATGACACGTGTGCAGTAGCAGGCATCATTATACGTCACTTCTTAACGATTACAATATGGGCACTAAGTCATTACCCTTTCTGATGGATGACTTCCCAATAATGTTGTATAAACAGACACTTGATACGGGTTACTGATGCACGTGCTAGCAGGAGTAATATACACCAACTCACTCACCATCGCAACAGGGGAAGAGAGCCTCAAGCATTGAGCCAACTGAATTGGTGGGAAGGGGCCTTTTTTTTTAATACTAATGTTTCGACCTCTACTCCCTCCGAAGGGTTACTGACCTTCGAAAGTGGACGTTTGGATTCAGATAAGAGAAGTTAAGTTCGCTAAATGACAATATCAATTAGACTAGGTGAGTATATTTTATTTAAATTTAAAATATTCGTATGTAAATCATTTCTATTGACAAATTTCAAGCAGAATCAAAATTAGAGATTTAATGTCACTAGTGTCGTTTTTTTAAGTTAAGTTAATCTTTTG
>NW_013668525.1:2415-17952 GCF_000517525.1 Limulus polyphemus | reverse complement strand
TAGGATTGACCGTCACATTATAACGCCCCACGGCTGAAAGGGCGAGCATGTTTGGTGGGACCAGGTTGCAGTGTATATGTCGCACCAAGTAAACAGCAATAATCAACAGAGAAAAACGAGGGTGGACAACAGTATAGACAATGAATTATTACAAATCGTTAAACAAAGGTTTCAACCAACTATACCTGTACTGAAATATTTTTAACGTGTTTGGTTTGATACTAGGTAACTGCCCCCCCCCCCCCCAACTAATACACACACAATGCTGCGGGCGTTATAATGTGACTGGTCAATCTCACTGTCTGTTGGTAAAAAAAATATTCCAAGAGCTGGCAGTGGGTGGTATTGACTAGCTGCTTTCCCTCCAATTTATCACTGTTAAATTAGGGAGCTAGCGCATATAGCCTTCGTGTGGTTTTGCGCGAAATTGCAAACAAACAAACAAACACATGCACGCATAAAGTAAATAAATAACACACAAAACCAAACCACAGCAACACTCCTCAGCTGAGCTAAATCGACCATGTTGGACTCATTAGAGCTGACATTGCATTTTTGAGCTGGTTGTGTTACATAATTTAAGTTGTTCTGTCGTCGTATTTCAGTACATTATTTATTAAAACGTGTACGAACGTCAATGACGTACGACTGTTTCTAACCGACAAAATGACGTGAAAAAGCAAATGTGCTCTCGAATTAAATGTGGTTTTCGCTATTTGGCATTTATTACCGCTAGGAATATTCGCTTTTATTTGGTTGAAGTTAAACACAAAGCTACACAATGGGTTATCTGTATTTTGCCCACCACGAGTATCGAAACCCAGTTTCTAGCGTTGTAAGTCGACAGACATACCTCTGTGCCCCTGGGGGAGAGGGAGCAGTATTTGCTTTAACGAAATCAGCTTTAAAAATATATTTTTGATCTATACCAATAGATAAAGTTTCTGCCTGTATTCAGCCACTGAATTTTTTGTTTTATTTTAACATCTTAATCCCAAATAGTTAGGGGTCAACCAATGATTTAGTAAGCCAAGAATTTTTACACCCTGGTGGCTGGCTCAGTCGGTAAACATAGAAGAGGAGCCTTTTCTGTGAAAGTAATTCGAACTCGCGACCCTTAGATTGCGAGTAGAGCGCTCTAACCACCAGGCCAAAAAGCACTGAATATTACAACTAAACAAGGAGAGTCCTTACGCGATGATTTAACAGACTTGTATATGAATATAACATTGCATTGCGATACCTCCAAATTTCTCTTTTCTTACATCAAATGAAAGGGACCTTTTATATATTTCTTTATTCAATGGGATCGGTAGTTGTGTACTATATAGAAGAATTGAGGCCATCTTCAGTACCTTGGAGGCTATTCTAGAATATATGTAGCTTTTCAAAACTGCAAACATGGCTCATTAAATACTGCTGTGTCATGAAGGAACTGGGATTTAAAAGTGTTATTTTTTTTTTCGGTTTTGCACATTTCTAATCTAAACACGCTCTTACATGAATAAGCATGATTATCGAAACCTCTTATCAAACTTAGTCAGTAGCCTCTAACCCTAACCTATTTCACTCAGTCTGACTAAAAGATTTTGGTGAAGTAAAAACAGACAGTTCTTGCTTGTTTGTTTGCAATTAAGCACAAAGATACACAATGGGCTATCTGTGCTCTGCCCACCACGGGTATAGAAACCCGGTTTCTAGCATTGTAAGTCCGCAGACATACCGTTGTGCCACTGGAGAGCACAGTCAGTTCTTAATTTACATCGAGAAAAGTAAAAACTGTAGCAGTCTTGCTTCAAAATGATTTACGTCTAAGTTTATTATTATTTTTTTTACGTTTCTCTTTTGTCTCTGCGTCACTCTCCTGCCTTGTTAGGGCGAACAGAGCTAGGATCAGGAGTTCTGAACAACAGTGTTTAATGTATTGTTTACAAACAATGATCGTTAAAAACAGTGTTCAGATGAGTGTCCAAGGGAGTAACAGAACTCTTGCACTCGGTAAAGGACCTCGACTGTCCAACAGGAGGAGCTGATAAACGACATATGCGTAAAAAAATAACCAGATTATACCAGTATCACATTATGATAGGTTACTGCAAAATTGGGGGTGCAAATATTGCCTTGAGAAGCGCTTTGAACTTTATGATATCATTCTCTTTCAAGAGACTATATCCTCAGACCCTGAGTAGCTCACTCTCATTAGCTTTAACTTCATACCACGTGCTGACCTAGAGGCTGCGATGGTCATTGAAATTCGACACGACAGCAGTATCCACAGTGACCTTTATGACAGTTCTCATTGTAACCATCATCACTACAAGTTATAAAACACTCAGATAGCTCACCTCAAGTTACCCAGAGACTAATGTGTACATGGAAAGATATACAGCACATCATCCTGATGATTGAAGGTTCCTACCCGACCTATCTGATAATACTCCTATGTATCTAGAAGTAGGAGTCTTCAATGCCAGACATCCTCACCTAGGATGCAGGTGAAAATAATAATGGAAAAGGTTTGAATTCTGTTCTCCACACTATAGCCACCAGCCTTATACTGCTAAACTCGGATGAAGCATCAGGAATCGCCAAGCACCAAGGTTACAGAGATACTTGTATAAACCTTGCTTTTGCTAACCCCACCTTGACTGTCATCTCTACCTTGTATATGCGAAATAATATGGGTCCACAGTAATACCCTCATACCCCCACCTTGACTGTCATCTCTACCTTGTATATGCGAAATAATATGGGTCCACAGTAATACCCTCATGTGTGAGGTGTGCATGAAGACCAGAAGACAAAGTGGTATAAACAACTACAAACCCATACAAGGATATCAAACTTTTTGGGAGTGCTCGTACCCTCAAATATCTCTCCACCAAAGTCCAACTAACAACTTCTGCAAAACAAAAACAAAAAAAAAAACAACCCCATACTAGTAGATACTGATAAATCCTGGAAATTATGCAATCCAGCTTAGGCTGAGATTATACAGATAAAGCATGACCCAGCCATGGTAGAGGAGACAAGAAGTGCCAAGAATAGAGCTTGTGCTCTCTACAGATTATCAGATTCAAAAGCAGATGACATGAAATGGAATGAAATATGTCACAAGACCGCTCTCACAAATACTTCATATGGGAAGTACCCAAGCTTATGACTGAAACAGGAACAAAAAACATGGTGATGTCAGTCATTGACAATAACGATGTTACCATGTTCTGTACAGAAGACCAAGGCAAGGTCTTCATGCGCTGATGCATCAACCAATGTAATCATGATATACATGTTTTTAAAATAGGTATAATAGTTTCTAAATGTGCACGTACATATATATTAACAGACCAAATCACACTTCTGAAAATTGTGGTTAGACCACTCATATATGAACTATTTTAATGAGACCAATTTTTTTAAAACTACAGCAACATTTAACCTGAAACTCTGCATGATTCCGTCTGTACATTTTTGTACAACCGAAAGCAGAATTCGAACTACGCTTCCACCTTGGTACCACAAGTGTTCTTGCAGAAGGTGAAGCATTAGCGAGAAAAGCAACAAATAAACCGGAAGTCGCTCACTTTCTTAAATGCTGTTTCAGCTGTTGACTGAACATCCCTTCATCTGCGAAGCAACAGCTGGCTCAAGTCACATTTTCTCCAAGTTTTTAAAGAAAATGTAAACATTACAAAGAATTTGCACGCACGTACATAAACACAGAGGGGGTAATAGCTTCAAAAGTTTACAAATATAAAACGTTTAACAAAAATCTGAAAAAATTCTTCTTTAATACTAACTTACAATAAATGACTTAAAATCATACTACAAAGGCAGATATATTTAAAACACGAAATATCATTCTAACATTTCATTAAAAGCTCGATAGCAAAACTGTACCTACGTTTAAAATACGAAAGATCATTCTAACATTTAATTAAAAGGTTAATAGCAAAAACGGTAGATATGCTTTAAAACACGAAATATCATTCTAACATTAATTTAAAAGCGCAATAGAAAAAACGGTAGATATATTTAATACACTAAATATCATTCTAACATTTTATCAAAAGTCCAATAACAAAAACGGTAGATATGCTTTAAAACACGAAATATCATTCTAACATTTTATCAAAAGTCCAATAACAAAAACGGTAGATATGCTTTAAAACACGAAATATCATTCTGACATTAATTTAAAAGCCCAATAGCAAAAACGGTAGATATATTTAAAACACTAAAGATCATTCTGACATTAATTTAAAAGCCCAATAGCAAAAACGGTAGATATATTTAATACACTAAAGATCATTCTAACATTTAATTAAAAGCCCAATAACACAAACGGCACAAAAGGCTATCAGTGCTCTGCCCACTACGGGTATCGAAACCAGGATTCTAGCGTTGTAAGTCCCTCAGACATACCGCTATGCCACTGGGGGCTAAAATTAAAGAACTAAAACATGCGGATGGTATTCGTATGGTGCAGCTGGACTGTATGTAAAAAGTTACGATGCTTCAACCTCAAGAGCAACTCGCCTAAGGACAATAAACAGAAATAACAATAAAACCAACATATATCAAAGTGGGTGAAAGTTAGTTTAGTTTTAAAATGTTGACGAAATACACCTGGTCTTTATTATGCTTGTATGTTTTTTGGATATTTGCGCAAAGTTACACAAGGGGTATCTGCGCTAGATGCCATTAATTTTGAACTGGTAGACTAGAGGGAAGCCAGCTGTTGAACAGCACTTTCCGCCAACTCTTAGACTTTTCTAATCGAGCATTGGGATTTGATAGTCACTCTTATAATGCATCCATGACCTCCTAAAGTGCGAAGCGCAGTTTTTTGCGTGAACGGGAGACGCGAAACATAGACACCTGGATCGACAGTACGGCAAGCTAATTTCCGGGCCACGCCCAACCTTTTGATTATGCAGAATCTTTCGTAACAGAAGAAAGCCTGCATACTTGTTGTCAATTTCATTCACTGAAAGCTGCTTTTGTCGTAACCTACTTCTTCAGATAAAATTCGACCTACAAGAAAGATACTCTGAACATTTTCACCAATATCGATTTGATTCGATAATCACAAATCACGGCAAAAAAAACAAACTGAAACAACATATTTGTATTTTGATTTCTATAGAACTACCCAAAATATATTAGTGATTCTTACTCATTATTAATAGATTGACTTCCCTAAGAACTGCCCAAAATTTGTTGGTTATTCTTGCTCATTATTCATAGATTGACTTCTATAGATCTACCCAAAATTTATTGGTAATTATTACTCATTATTCATAGATTGACTTCTATAGAACTACCCAAAATTTATTGGTAATTATTACTCATTATTAATAGATTGACTTCTATAGAACTACCCAAAATTTATTGGTAATTATTACTCATTATTAATAGATTGACTTCTATAGAACTACCCAAAATTTATTGGTAATTATTACTCATTATTAATAGATTGACTTCTATAGAACTACCCAAAATTTATTGGTAATTATTACTCATTATTGATAAATTGACTTCTATAGAACTACCCAAAATTTATTGGTAATTATTACTCATTATTCATAGATTGACTTCTATATAACTACCCAAAATTTATTGGTAATTATTACTCATTATTAATAGATTGACTTCTATAGAACTACCCAAAATTTATTGGTAATTATTACTCATTATTAATAGATTGACTTCTATAGAACTACCCAAAATTTATTGGTAATTATTACTCATTATTCATAAATTGACTTCTATAGAACTACCCAAAATTTATTGGTAATTATTACTCATTATTAATAGATTGACTTCTACAGAACTACCCACAATTTATTAGTAATTCTTATTTATTATTCATAGATTGACTTTTGTAGAACTATTCAAAATGTATTAGTAATTCTTAATCCATTATCTATAACTTGATTTCTATATAAATAATTCTTACTTATTACTTATAAATACATAGATTACTCCACAGACAGTATTATGAACCAAAGATTCAGAAATACAAAAATAAAATAAAATTTTTAATTCAGTGTTTGATTAGATTGTATAAATCTAATCAAAAACACCTTAGGTGTGAAAAAAGGTGCGACCAATAAAGGATTGAGCGTGCAACTTAAAAGAATGAAATCAAAATTGGCGGCCAAACTGGTAGTTACACTTATAGCATTGATAAGAATTTTACAGCTTGGGGCACGATGGTGGGTAAAACAAAATACGCGGCCTAGCTAACTAATGAATGAATATTTGTTGTAAAAAGATGTTTTTGATTAGATATCATGACTTTTTGTCAATACACACCAACAAACCACAGCAAGTAAGAAAGTGACACTTGATAGTAGCTTTAGGATCACAACCCTATTATTCGGAACATATCTTTACTTTACAGAACCAATCAGATTCATTAAAATATATGGTGGTAGTTTTTCCTCTCTAAAACAGTGTTAAGAGCTTCCTTTATAGTAACACCATGGAATTTAGATTAACAGTTTCCTATCATCACCCCCATGCAATCGGTACAGCCGCATCAAGCATAATTATCTATGCCAATTGCTTGAGCTAATATCACATGTGGCTAAACGCTCTTTAATTAGGATAATTTAATAAAATTTAGAAAAATTGTGCTTAAAAGTTAGCAATCAATAATAACCGTATCAAGCAACATTATTTATGCTAATTACTTAAGCTAAACGCTCTTTAATTAGGATAATTTCATAAAATTTAGTAAATTTGTGCTGAAAAGTTAGCAATGATTAATCAATAATAACCGTCCACCCATATGATTATTTTGAAAACTTGAGCTAGAAACTGATAATCTAGTTTGCTTGGCTTAACCAATACTTATGTATCTGCACGTCCCTTCGCCTTATAGTTAGTTTTGCTGCTCTAAATCAGCCATCTTTAAGCAGAATGACAAAAAACTAAAATTGGTCCACTTTTACTCTTAGGTGAAGCTGTAGTAAAAATGTTAGACCGATAGCTCACGTGACTTTTTGCGTAGGCGTGTGGTAAAATGTTCGTCAAATTTGAGCAGTTTTTGTTGAATAACTTTGCACATGTGGCTTATAGTTAAACCAAATGAGACTCTTAATTGTAGGTTGAAAAGATCTAACAGTGTATCAAATTTGAAAAAAAAAATCCGTATAAGTTAAGTATGTTTTTCTATCAAATACATTTCCTGTTTTTTGGTGCAAAGAAAAAAAATAGGAAGAAACTCATTCAAAATTGGAGATGTTATATATCAGGTATTTCTTAATGGATTACCTTAAAATCTGGCATGTGAAGTAAGGGTCCAGTAGAACACATCCACTGAAAATATGTGATAGTTTAGATTATGCAGTCCGAAATACAGAAGGTGGAAAATCACTAAACTATCACTCCTGCTAATAACACATAGCGTGTCCTATAGGTTGTTTTGGCCACAGGACACACTACAGTGTGTCTTGATATGTTTGTATTATCTGTTTTTATTATTTATAGAAACCTTATCTTGTACAGGGTTGAATACATTATATTAAAACGAGTTTGAATATGCAAATAAACAAGTCACTTGACAACTACAGCCGATACAAAATCGCGATGGAACAGAATGTATCAAAATTACACTTTGACATTGTTTGGCGTCCGTACATAGTGTGATGCCACCGAAAACTGATTGCTTTTGTAGTACGTAATAGTACTTTCCAAATCAAAATAGTCATATACTCAGATAATAAATATGTGTTCTTATTCAGAATTTAGAATTTCCAAGATGGGAATACCTCTTGTGTTTAATGGCATTGTAACGCAAAGAAATATGGACCAACTTGGGGAACCAGAACCACCCATTAAGAGACCTGCAACAAGTCGTACCCTAACCTTAGTAGGGAAAGTGTGACGTCTTGTAACAGTTGAGAATCCATGAGCACAAATATCAGTGTAAAAAGCTGCTCACGTGCCCCGGGCGACAATACACAATATAATCAAGAAGAATCTCTGTTTGAAAAACGAGGCCAACAGGGTATGGATTCACCAAGATGAAGCTTCCACTCACATCTCCCGCTCAACCGTCACATACCTCAAGCAGTTAGACAATGAAACAGATATTTATGCTATTGCATACGAAGGACATACTAGTCAAGTCCCCTGATGCAGCGCCCATAGATTGGACTGTTGAAACTGGTGCTGGGAAACGATCCATCTTGTACACGAGATGGATTATGGAAAGCAGCACGGAGGAGTGATGTGCTTTGTACATAACAGCCTTACGACGAAGCCTTTTGCAATGGAAAACACGCTGTAGGACTACTGTCAATGTGCAAGATCGTCAGAGCATGACGGACGTGGCGACATAGTCTGTAACGACATGTGAAGCTCCAAGATCGCTTGAATATGTCGTATTTAACACAGTGCATAACATGTTTTAGATAAATTTAACTTTACCCAAATATTGAAATCGTATTACGTACGAATCAACTAAAAACTTGTATTTTTTCTTCTTTAATCAAGATTTTAACTCATTGAATTAGAGTTTATATAACGACATTAGAGATTTGAATCGGACAAAGCTCGATTTTGGTAATTAACAGATATACAAATTCAAACGTAGTCCAATAAGAAGCGGTAAACTTGCTGAAGTCAATATGCCTAACTTTTGTTAAAATATGTCTTATACTGACCTCATGTCTTTACTAGACTTACTATAGGTAAGGTTTAAATAATGAAAACAAAAGGAACTAAATTATTTAAGAGACCAATATTAATTGTTATTCACTTGTAATTTGCTTTTATTAAAACGTTTTGCTGAAAAAAAATGAACCTGACTTAAGAATTTCGAAACCTCTACAAGCGTCAACTCTTTAATATATAAAATGATCCTCAAATCTTTTATAGTAAAAATACATAAATTTTGGCAATAAAGTTAGAAAAAAGTAGTCCTGATGAAGCTGAAGGTCGAAACTTTGGCTTAAATAAAGTTTTTTATTACTATCTGGCGAGCAAAGGTAGTTTTTTATCTCTAAATCTCTCCAGCATGCACTACAAATTCTGAAAAACAACAAATATATAAAAATAATTTAAATGTTATAATTTTGATATGCCCCTTGATTCACCGAGTTTGCTATTCATGGCAAGTTTATTTTACTGGAAAATATAATCAGTGCAAATTAACTACACCAAACAGAACACAATAACTGTAATAAAAGTTTTAGATCAAGAGATTAACGTACCTACCTGTGTCCTGCGTCTGATGACAGTAAGTGAGAAGGAACCGTCTTTCGTAAAATTCACAATGTGATGGGAAAACTTCAAATCAAATTACTGCTATATCTACTTTTCAAAGATCTCCAGGCGCCAAAAGTATCCAATAACAGCATCTATTTCTCGCGATTGGCTGATGGTTTGTCAGTCAAGGGTGACAGATGCGTAGGGTTAGATTAGAAGGAAACCTCCAGCGTGTTCTACCAACCAGAAGTATTTAAGCTGTGGAATCTCCGTGGAAAGCATGCTTAATATTTTTAGAAACAGGTAACTATCACATATACCAAATATAAGAGGTATTTATAAGCATATACGTATCAAATTCACATTTATTTCTAGGAGAAACTTAAAAACATTGAATTAAAAAAAAGAAGTGGTTAACAGTGTGATCATGATATTTTTCTCTTGGCTTGGGTCTCGGGTGACGAAGTGTACTTGTGCCACACACGTAGATTAGATTTTCCCGCAAGAAGCCACATATTTGCAGAGAACTTGAATGTACAGGGGCCATGCTCTGGTCAGCAAAGGAATAATGATAAAATACCAAATAAATATTTTATTTATGTTTGTATCTTTAAAAGCACATACGTAAATATTTTCTAAGTTTTATGATAATAAGTACATTTTACTGAGAGGATCTACTTTTCTACTTAATGTGGACCTTGACTTATGTTCAGTCTCCGTTTATGTTCAAAAAAAAAAAAAATAACATTTTTATGAGGTGACCTTAGCCGTTACTGCATGTCTTCATTAATTGTCAATCTCTGGGGAACAACATCGTCAAGCACAGTAAAAAACATGTTTTTATATGGCAACCTTACCCATTACCGCGAACCTTTACTTATTTACAGTATTCGAGAAACAGCATTATGAAACACAGTAAAATATATATTTGTTTGTTTAAGGGCAAAGCCACATTAGTCTATCTGCTGTGTTCATCGCGGAAAATCGAACCACGGATTTCAGCGTTGTAAGTCTGTAAACGTACCTCTGTCACACCAGGGGACAGTAAAATCGAATGCTTACTTTTAATCATCGGAGAGCATCTATGTAAAATACAGAAAAAAAGGGGCGTTACACATGATTACCTTGTCCAATGACCTCGACATTTACTGACTTTTTAATATAGTACGCTTGCTTTTTAACCTTGACCTTTTATTCATTTTCAATCTTCGGAGAACAGTGACATACACGTTATAAAAACCACAACCAAAAACTACGTATTATTTTAAATACCTAACTTATTATTCTTGACCTTTCATTTTTTCTACATTGAACAAAAAACTAAAATACTAATTGGACTTATAAAATCCTTGCTATGACAAGGCCAAACCACTGCTATAAAATAACATCGGTCACTCCACTCTGTCCATTTTTATGCAAATAGGAATATCTGATTATCCGTCATGTGATCGGAAATGAAATTATTGTTCATTCAACCTATCGTTTATAAACAAACATTTCATATAGATAGATATACATCTTTAAAATTCATGATATTTCACTTTAATATCCCCCCCCCCAGTGGCACAGCGGTATGTCTGCGGAGTTACAACGCTAGAATTCGGGTTTCGATACCCGTGGTGGGCAGAGCACAGATAGCCCATTGTGTAGCTTTGTGCTTAACAACAAACAAACAAACACTTTAATATGGAATGTGGTCACTACAAACAGCCAAGGAGAGCCTAGCACCGATGCTACATGATGCTTAATATCAAGAGTTTGTTTGTTTGTTTATAATTAAGCATAAAGCTACACAATGGGCTATCTGTGCTCTGTCCACCACGGGTATCGAATCCCGTATTCTATCGTTGTAAGTCCGCTGTGCCAATATCAAGATATGGTCCTTAGGTACTGTCGATCTTTCCTCCAAAACACCTGTTTTCAGGACACCTTGAGTCACTTGATAGAATTAAATCTCCCAAGAACATTTCATTCATGTAGTATGTCTTCATTTAATCAATACACTTTTCTTCGGGGAATGTGTAACGGGGTGCGGCGAGCGTTATGGTCCATTATAGTCAACTACACCAGATTATGCACAGAAGGTCGTAGGGATTTGTCCTTATAACGATATAAAGGTTGACATCATCGGTAAAAAGGTCTATTAAACTTGCTCACAGAACGTGAGATTTTCTTTCGATGTTTTAGGGTTAATGTTTGTTTGTTCCGGAAATTCGCGCAAAGCTACAAAAGGGCTATCTGCATGTAGCCGTCTTTATTTTTTAAATGATAGACTAGAGGAAAGACTGCTGGTCAGCATGACTCACTGCCAACTCCGGGCTTCTTTAATACATTAGGAACTGACCATTACTCTTATTACGCATTCACGACCCTAAGTTGCGGAGAACGTTTTTGCGGCAACGAGACGCTAACCATGGACCCTCAGATTCACTATCAGGCACGCTAACTTCCAGGTCATTCTCGACCTTTATGATGAATAAAACGTTACAGTTCATTAATTATCTGTCTTTTCAAATCAGTTTTTCAATAACCGGTAACAAAAATATCTCCCTGACTCGCACATTGGCACTTCTCCGCGGAGTCATTAGTTCCAGCTATCATGTAAAAACAGCCTCTGAACAGTTTACGTGCCTGATACATTTTTCACTACAATTTCCTGTTTTATTTACATTTGCCAAGACGGTCTCCATCCTCCACGCACCACATGTGCATATGGTGAAGTGACATTCTGTGCTGGTTGCTAGGGGCGTCTCGCTTATCACTAGCCTTTTAAGGGAGTGCAAATAAAGCTGAAAAAAATCTGGAATCTTGGCGTGAAATTAAATTAAATGTTTCTAACTAACACTTGATTTCTATTAATCAAAGAGTGTAGTTAATTTGAATAGGTTTGTGGTTACATGTACTTTAAACAAACTTATAGTACTTTAACACTTCATGCCAAGTTGCTACATTGTTTGTAACTTTGACAGTTCACGAGTGGACGAAAAATGAAGAAGCGCAGAATAAGTTGTATAATACAAATTAAAGAACAAGTAACCTTGGCGTATACGCAAAAAAAAAGAGACAATGGGTTCTCTGAGCTGTGCCCACTGCGGGAATCAAACCTCGAACTCTAGCGTTATAGTCCTTAAGCTTAACGCTGAGTCACCAGGAAACGTTCTAGTTTCGGCGCCACTGTACCGGCTTATTCAAAACTAAGTATGTTTCGTTCTACGCATGAATTAACTAAACAGCTGAAAAGACTTCAGTATTATTCACCAACTTAATTTCTGCTACACATATATTAAAAATAAGCCCACCCATAAAATATTCAATGGGTTTTATATTTCCTAAGCAGCCTGTTTTGTGCTATTTAGAACCTTTATCGCGCTGAAGTTTCCAAGCGATATTAAATTACTCTCGGCGATTAAACAGCAATAAGATTATATATATATTTTCTACTATAATCGTGGCGCGTAACTCGTTCGTTGAAGCACGTGAACTTGCTGACATTCATAATAAATTCTGGCGTTATTTTTAGAGAAGTGCAGCTGCACTAAGAACAGAAAACTTGTTTTGAGGTAATTGAACCAGATGAAAGATACCTAAGTGTAGAAAATGTCCCATTTTGCTGCTAAACTTCAATTTCTCAATATTCATCAGCTAAAGTCCCTTAAACACTAAGAAATGACGTAATATACAATTGTTAGTTCTAACTCTGTATAAATTCTGTTTGAAGACCATCTTGTACATCAATTCGCCTTGACTAAATGTTCTGGACGACATCGTGACAAGTAAACATAACTCTTTCCATCTTCTGGAGTGAGGGGATAATTTATATTTTTGGACTACACGAAATATGGGAGAAGGAAGAAATAGTTTCTGCATGATGACTTTGAAAATCTAATTTTAGTATACGATTTCGAAACCTATAGATGTTATCTTATTTTTTGCTTCCAGTGACATAAATAAACCATATCTGCCAGTTTTATATGCTGCATTTACAATTTCTCACTGTTTCTGAAAACATTATAACACTAACTGAAGAAAAGCCGATAGTTTCCCAAGTAGAAAGGAACCTCAGAAATTCACTGACAGAAGAAAATTTGCATTTAATTTACTCAGATACTTTCATATATTTGATTCAAACTTATCACTCTGTCTAGCCACTTCTCATAACAAGAAACTTAACTTCTATTTTTATTATCACCGTCAATAATTCTGAATATATTTCAGGTTTGGTTTGTTATGAATTTCGCGCAAAGCTACACGAGGGCTATCTGCGCTAGCCGTCCCTAATTTAGCAGTGAAACACTAAAGTGGAAGCAGCTAATCATCACCACCCACCACCAACTCTTGGGCTACTCTTCGAATAGTGGGATTGACCGTCACATTATAACGTCCCCACGGCTGAAAGGGGATTCGAATCCGCAACCTGCAGATTGCAAGTCGAGCGCCCTAATCACCTGGCCATGCCGGGCCTAGGTTAAGTTGGAAGATTGAAAGCAACAGAGAAGTACTGTGTAGGTAGGATCTGGGTACATTACTGTGTAGGTAGGATCTGGATACATTACTGTGTAAGCAAATACCTTGCAAGTCTCCTTGCCAACGTAAGCAGCGACTTAAACATCACAGAGCTTGAAAGAAAGAAAAGAAAACCCGTTTAATCATATAAATGAGTTTTATGTTTGTCCTCGTTCTACCAAGTCTAGAAAGAGAGAAAAAGGTGCAACATTATTATGTGAATTTTCATCATATTGACATCTTTGTGTTCCTTGGTTTTTCTTTAGGATCATTTTCATAAACAAGATGACATCTTACTTGTCCGAACAAATGAGTAAAGTTAACTTTAACCACTTCTTTGACCCAAAAACCATTCCTATAACACGACCAAGAGTTTATCAAGGTTTACTGTCACGCAGGCCAAGTGGGAAACAAATAAAACAATGTATTAGTTTATTCGAAACTAAATATGTTTCGTTCTAAGCACGAATCAACCAAACCCGTGTATTATTCATCAACTTAATTTCTGTTACACATATATTAAAAATAAATCCACCCATAACAGATTCAAAGGGTTTTATATTTCCTGAGCAACCTATCTTGTTTTATCCAAGACTTTTATAACGCCCAAATTTCTTTTCTTTCATATACAACTGAAGGTTAAATCCTTTTACTTGATCTTGTTTGCCAATAAAATAAAGTACAATTACGTCTTCGATTCTGCGCTGTATTGAGGGTCAGTTTGATTTTCATGAAAGACTAAAAACCTACAGTACGGATAATTTAACTACGATGAAAATGGTAAGAAAATAAAAGATGTATCTGATTTTGTTCTTTAAAGTTATCCTCCGAACTAATACTTTACGAAACTAGAATAATATATCCACCCGCCAAATTTGAAGAATAGCCTGTCAGGAGGGAGCCAGTTATACTAAATGGTAACATGTCAATTGGAAAACGCTTATGTTCAAAAGAGAATGGGTTGTTTGTCTATAGTGACTCGCTTGGAATGTTCGTGTCCGTACTATCGTGCAAAATATTCATACAACCCTTGCTTAGATCCCCTTAAAAACAGTAAATATGAGGAATTGAATACATAATATATATTATTTCAGCTCTTATAATAAAAACCGCACGAAGGATACACTAGTTCGACTGAACATTGTTGAGCAGACTTCATTACCAAATGTTTTTAAAAAACAAAAAACATTATTTTCCAAAGTCTCAATATGAGAAAATTGTGGCTACCAAATGTTCATTATAATCAAACATATAAATTTACTGCTACAGGATAATAATGTCATATCCCATGTTGCTCTTCGTGTAACAACAGCTTTTAAGAAATCCTAACGACCATCCTCATAGTCATATGTAGCCCCACACTGCTGGTCGTGTAACAAATGACTTTGATAAATTCGAACGGTCAGCCCTTCCCCATCTCGTATAGTCTCAAACTACCACCTGTAATGTCCACCTTTCTGACTTCCTGAAGGACGGTCTGTGTAGACAACATTTTAGGGCAACCGGAAGTTGTTAAAATTGAATACCCAATTGAATCTGTAATATAGCATCTGTATTTTGCCAAAATGATATGACAAAGCTCACAGAATAACAGCGCACCTACCAGACAATATGTTAAACAGTTATGTCTGGTTGTCTATATCCTCGATGCCTTTAATGTACGCTTGAAGGTTATAATCTAATGAAACTGCCTGTAGGCAGTGAATTGCTAAATTTAGAATTGTGGGATCGCCAAGATTTGTTCGTTTGTTTGTTTTCAATTTCGCGCAAAGCTACACGAGGGCTATCTGCGCTAGCCGTCCCTATTTTAGC
>NW_013668525.1:0-2357 GCF_000517525.1 Limulus polyphemus | reverse complement strand
CACCCACCACTAACTCTTGGGCTATTCTTTTACCAACGAATAGTGGGATTGACCGGCACATAATTTCGCCCCCACGGCTGAAAGGGCGAGCGTGTTTGGTGGGACGGGGATTCGAACCCGCGACCCTCAAATTGCGAGTCGAGCGCCCTAACCACCTGGCCATGTCGGGCCCGCCAAGATTTCCTTTCAAACTGGTTATTGAAAATGGCTACCATATTTGATAATTAAGTTCTGAAAAATTATTGCGTGAAGCATATTATCATTAATTATACTTTTCATAAGACGTTAGCATCATACCTATTATATATTTTTAATACAACATTCTTTATTCAGTCCCTTATAGTTTATCAAGAGGAAGAGTATATAATAATATTTCAACCACACTGAGAAAAGGCGTTCACACAATAACAATTATTAAGGTATGTTATTGTAAAACATCAGTATGAGCAAAGGTCAGACAGCTTTCAGCTAATGATAAAAATTTAATTTTATATAAAGTGTTCCAAATTATAAACATGTGTTATGAGATTATATTGTTACGACAGCAGAAGTTACGCGACGCTGGAAGCATGCGCGCTGGAGTTTCTAAAAGGATCATGTCTCTTCCTGGCAACTCTAGTCTTTTCTACACGCCCTCTATTTTAGTATATAAGCAGGCAAATGAAGCGAGATAATTAATTGAATTGCAGACAGGCAGAGATAGAGACGAACAATTGAGTCAAGTTTAAGATACTAGTTGGAATAATAAGCCTACAGGAATTCAAACTGAGTCGACCAAAATACTTTCGAGTTAAAAAATGATAATCGAAAAACTAAAACAGTCAACAGAATTCATGTCTAAACTGTGAATGAATGTTTGATAGCTATAACTGCATTAACACAGGAAATTAAGGGGTTGAAAAAGTAATAATTTGGAATTAGAAAAGGTGAATGTTAAAAAGAAAGAAGAAATAGGAAAGTAAACCAACAGTTATATAATGTAGAACCAGTGTCTAGGAGTCAATGTTGAAGTAATATAAATTCTAGAAAGGCAAGATGAAAACAGAAGGTTGCTGATCTAAATGTACATGAGGCTACGCAGAAGGTTGCTGATCTAAGCGTACAAGAGGCTATGCAGAAGGTTGCTGATCTTACGAACTCAAAAATCGAGGAGGAAGATATCCAAGACGTACACAAAATGCAAACAATAAAAAAGAAATGATAAAAACAATAACTGTAAAGTTTAGAAATATATTTCTAAGCGACAAATGGCTGAAAGAATGAAAACAGTTTAAGAACAGAGTCTATTGACAAAACCTTTAAATAAAGTAAAATAAATTTAAATGAACATTTAAAACCATTTACAAAAGCAATTGTTGTACGAACAAAGGAATTATATTGTTATGCCTCTGGTCGTTTGTTAATTTGCCGTAAAAATTATTTCCGAAGAAACTTTAGCGATACAGGTCCTTTCTTAAATAAAACTAGTTTATTTTTCCCTGGATACAACTTTGCAATACACTTAATTTCCACAGTCACGCTATAACTTAAACAAACACTATAATTCACAACGAACGACTCACGCGCTTGGCTCAATTGTCGTCTGTATCTCTGTCTGCAATTCAATTCTGATTGTTGCCGTCACTTCTTGGCGGTCTTATATACAAGAATACCGCATATCTAGTAAACACTCGAGGCTTCACGAAGGGACAAGACATTTATAGAAGCTCATGACGTGTTACTATCGTCCCGTGACGTCCACTGTCGTAACAATATCTTAAGTGTGCTTCGGTAATATATGGAAAAGTGGAAATGAGTAAAATGGAAAATAGCAAGGTATTAGGAATAACGAGAAAAAATAATGAGGAAAAACGGTTAATTAAATATAGGAAATGGCAAGGTATTAGGCATAAGAAATGTAGAAGAACTAAGAAGGATAAAAAGTCAGAATAGTTAATTATATATTGAAAATAGCAAGACTAGGAGAATAAGAACTGGAAAAGATAAAAGAGGAAGAGTGGTTAATTAAATATATTGTTACGCCTCCGTTCGTTAGTTAATTTTCCGTAAATTCGTTCCGACGAAACTTTAGCGACACAAGTCCTTTCTTAAATAAAACTAGTTTATTCTTTCCAAATACAACTTTACGATACACTTAATTTCAACAGTCGCGCTATAACAAACGTCTCACGAGCTCGACTTCAACAATACTCCTTCAATTACACACTCTCTGACTGAAGTTCAATTACTCATTCTCTCCCCGTCGCTTCGTGGCCGGTCTTATATATACAAGACTACACTATATCTAGTAATCTCCCGACAATTGACGAAGGTTCGAGAAGGACGTGGCGTGATACTAATCACGTGACCTCGCTGAC
>NW_013668524.1:130220-148536 GCF_000517525.1 Limulus polyphemus | reverse complement strand
CTCATTACGCTGTTCCGTCACGTTGTGAGCGTCTTACATATACCAGACTACCCCCAATCTAGTAGTCTCCCGATAATTCATGAAGGTTCGAGAAGGACGTGGCGTGATACTAGTCATGTGACCTCGCTGACGCAACAATATTCTCACACAACAAAATCAAACTGTGTTGTTTGGAGGGTACTTGGCAGTGCAGATATAGTCCATATTAATGGACTGCTCCTACCTATTTCGAGAGTAGAAGACGTTTCGGCTTCTGCACTGAGGACTTCTTCTAGCCGAAGACTTTTTGGTTTAATAATCTGAGTGGCTTGATTGGTGATGCAAATAACTATTTGTATTTATGTATAGTTTCTATATAATGTAGTCGTGAGGTGATCATCTTGGCTGTGAATGAAGATGTCCAGGAGCAAAAGACTTCTGTTTTCTTCTATTTGCATGGTGAATTGTATGCTTGGATTAGCAGAAATTAGGTATTGCTGTGATGGGGCAGGTATTCATGTGACCAAGCCAGTGGCACAGCAGTATGTCTGCGGACTTACAACGCTAGAAACCTGTTTTCGATACCCATGGTGGGCAGAGCACAGATAGCCCTTTGTGTTGCTTTGTGCTTAATAACAAACAACAACAGCATGTGACCAAATTATAAATATGGGTAATATTAAAAGTCGTTCTCGGTTCTGATCCCGCGCCTAAAAGTCAGTCTTTTGGTCCAGGTTCCAACCATTTTCTTTCAAAATGGACTCGTTTGTTTTTGAACATTTTTTTATAGTTGATAAGGAAAAAAGATATTTATTCTATTTTTAAAATTTCATAAAACCACCCAAATTCTAAGTTTAATTTTACTTGAAACATGAAAATATAAGAAAGACTGTAACCGCCTGGATACTAAAAGTCGGTCTCGGTTCAATTTTTGTACTTGATACATATCCCCCCTTCTCCAATGATTCGTATACTGGTTTAATTTAATTTTTTGTATTTTGGTCCTTTCACAAATTAACACCCAATTGTGCATCTTCGTTCTTTTTATATCGTAGTGTGTCTGAAATTCCCAAGTTTATTGACACTACGTTTTGGGAAGTGTATTATAAAGCTGCTAGATAAGTTTCTTCTAATTGAGATATACTGAGCAGGATACTATATCAGAATTTGAAAACATCTTATCTTTTCCAAAAATCTTCTTCTTTGTTATATAAATATCGGGTAAATATCCTGACAATATACATGTAATACACGTGGTACTTTTATTATGATAATCCGATGTTGTAAACAAAATTGTGCATATCCTAGTTGACAGACATGCGAATGGTTGTGTATTTACTGGTTTATATTTTACTTTGGTTTAACAATTATTTTCTGTTACGGTTGCAAGAAGAATAAGTATTAAAACACACAAAATAACTAACTGAATGAATAAAATTCAGAACTTAGCTTTTTACCTTTCATGTACATTGCTCGTTACATCTTGTGTAATAAAATGAATAGTCTTTAATAATTTACAAGGGTGTATGTAATTTTAAGCCTATATACCTTCATATAACGTTATTTCGACAGAAGGCTCATTATTATAATTGACCAAAATTAACACCTCAACGAAAGGTCTTATCGATAAGGTATTTTTATTGATAAGTCGGAACTGAAATCAACTTGTAATCATGTCGGTCTAGATTTTTGTGTCTTTTTTAACTCCAGCAAAATATGAACAGAAATTGTCTGCAGTCTTTACGGTTAGTGATGACTGATGAACAAATGAATATTCTTATCACGCAATATTTTGTATTGACATGTTTGAAAGAAAATAAGATAATATAAATTGAAACATGAAACATTCCGAACCGGGACTGACTTTTAGGTACAATGAAATAAAAACAAAAACACACCAAAACAATGTTGCTACATTCTTCTGTAGAACAATGGTAGGATAAAGAGCTTTTCAAAGTTGAGAGGGGCTAAAATATATCAAAATAACTAGAATATCACCGCAATTTTATGCCCAGATATCAAACAGCAACACTATAAAACCGTGATTTAAATTAAAATAACTAACAATCAGGTAATTAATTATAGTGATTATAGTTGCACACCATTGATTTATATAGTTTGACACCTATAAGAGAAAGTAATACATGTAACACATGCATTGTCGGACGAGCTGTTCTCCCTCCAGCTCCTTAGTTCCACTTCATTGCTGGATGTAAATTTGCTTGTTAAACGTCCATATTTCAAAGAACTAAAACATTGATATTAAAAAATGAAATTATATCACCACATGTATCGGTGTCAAAAATGTGTGCCAAGTAATAAAACGGAACCAAGACCGATGTTTAGCATGTTTCTTACTTTTTAAAGTAAAATTAAACTTGGATTTTGGGTAATTTTCATGTTGTTCTAAAAATGAAAATAAGTACCTTTTTTCTTCATCAACTAAAAAATAAATGTTTAATTAAAAAGAAATATCAGCAGCAAAAGTAAATAGATTGGAACCGGGACTGAAGACCAACTTTTAGTATTAATAATGGCTGGAGACGGCTTAAATGGGTACTGAAGAAAAACTTTAATATAAGTTTAACATGACACTTTAACTTTTAGTATTATCCCTTCCATATTTTGGGTATTATGGTACCTGTCTGTACGGCTGTAATTTTAAATTATTCTATGTAAATGTCACTGAGAATTGGTGAGAGTGTTTGCTTGTTCAAAGAATGTACTATTTGGGAACTGAAAGCTAGAATCCTACTTTCATTTGGAAAAATCACAATGTCATATTCACTTGAAGGTATAGTTTCAATATTTCTTATTGATATAGCAATATATTTTCAATATATCTTTTAATCGAAATGTTCAACCAACAGTGCATTTTTTCCTTAAAGAATTTTTCAAAATTGTTTTTAAAAAAGGAAATACGTTAAAGGAAACTATTTTGTAAATTCTGTTTTTCACACTACAAAGGTTTTTTCCCATAAGCAGTTGCTGTTTAGAGCAAAGCTACGCAATAGGCTATATTGCGCCCTGTTGACCGCGGAGAATCGAACCTTGGAGTTTCACGTTGTAAGTCCTTTAACTTACTGCTGACCCACCGGAGGACTACTCATGCAATCATTTTTTGCTGACAATTTATGCAAACGTATCAAAGTAAAAATTATCATAAATACATCTTAGTTTGTTTGTTTGTAATTAAGCACAAAGCCACACAATGGGCTATCTTTGCTCTACTCACCACGGGTATCGAAACCCGGTTTCTAGCGTTTTAAGTTCGTAGACATACCGCTGTGCCACTAGGGGGCGAAACTTTTCAGCACAATAACAGACCACGTTGAAAATTAAAGAGGGTTATTCTAAATAAGAAATAATTGGTTATACTTGCAATAATAATCGTTATGTATTATTTATAAATATTCTACACAAATATATGAAAAAGATTGCCAGTGTTATTTGTTGCTGTTGTTGTTTTCTGACTATTTAAGGATTTCTATCATTTTTAAGACTACAAGCAACAAGTTGAAAATATTATATTATTCCGTGTATGAATAACTTAATTATGAGATATACATGTTTAAAAAGATAACACACGAAACGTTTTTTATACAGATAGATATAACTTAGACTTATTCTGTGTGCATTTTTTAAAATTATATAGCAATATTTAGACAAGTGCTCTCTTCATCTTGTAAAATGAACTATAGTGCTTTAAGATTTCTCCAGTACCATCAGGAAAATTATGATTATACAGTTTTTATTATAACTTCTAGTTGGTCACTTCCAGCTTAGTCCCTCGGTGAGACATCGGTAAGTTTACGGGCTTATAACACTAAAATCCAGGGTTCGATTCAACGAGGAGGATACAGCAGTTAGCCTACTGTGGGTTTAACCTAAAAAACAACCAAACTTACAGATTAAATTAGTTTATTTTGTTTTAATCACTAGTATTATTCTTATTTCTTTTAATACTTCCTTTGTAATAATAAGCATTAAATTCCTCAAGTAAAAAAAAATATCTTGCTTAATCATTATACAATAAATAATTCTCAAACTCGCCATACCTCAGAATACTTGTATATAGGACGACAGGTAAACATAACTTGTTTTATTGCAGTATTTTATCAAGTGAATTCACCACATTTCGCAATCCGTTTGACGCACAGAGCAATAATAGATATAAGAGTATAAGTCTGTTTGCCTTCCTGTAGTGTTGCGATATTGATTGCTGCACAGAATCATGGGATATAATGTACCGAAATGATTCGCAGCTGCGAGATTACGGGATATAGTTTTTTTTTAAATAAACGCAGTATCCTATCTCAAGGTAGACTGAAACATAAAAGTGAGTTTTTTAGATTTCAAAAAGTACCTAATAACTTGTCATGAAAGTTACATGTTTTGTTATTAGAGTGTTTGGCGTCGTATTTTACCTGTAAAAAATCTTTATGTGGAACCTTTGGGAATGATTTTAAAGTACGATTACACAAACTACTCAAAATAAACTTTGTGATTGATAAGCATGTGGTGTTTTTAACTAAGCATTTATTGGTTACTGTTTAAGTATGGTTAAATAGGAAACAGGTTGTTCATAAGTTCTTATACACTTTTACGTCTATACCACTAAATCCTGACCACATCGAGAGGTAACTAACATTCAAATACCTAACAAGTTTATTGGATTGGATCAGACATTGTACACAGCTATATCGTAAATATTTTCTCTAACTTTTATATAGTACTTAATAAGATACTTGTTGCAATTGCTGTACTACTAACAAGCCGATAAACCCTACCCAACTGTGTTTTCGAAGCCGGGAAGCCAACAGCAACGATTCGTTGCTTTATTTTCGAAAGGTTTCTACTTCAGCTGCTAACAGTAAAATAAACATAGGAAATAGGTGTGAAAAGATTGGAAATATTTTTCACACTTATTTTCTGTAGTTATTATAGTCTTAGCAACTGACTTAGAAACTCGACGAAAAAATGAATAGTACTTTCGGGACTTTTCACAATGGACCACGAACTTCCTAAGTAAATCTCCTGAGAATTTGATGAGAAGTATAAACTCTGACCATAAGTTGTTTGGAACTTTGTGATCAATACTAACAGAACTACACGTTATATTTTACAATATTTTCTCTAAAAATACTTTGATTACTTGCCTACAACCTGAATGAAAGGGTTCATGATCTTTTCTTCTAGATGTGTGCAAAACTTCAAGAATTTTGATATTTGTAAAGTCAGATTCGTTCGAAATAGTTCCCACACCACTGCATACATTGACAACTGAAATGTGTTCTTTCTAGCTCAGCTCTGAAAATGCTGCGCTAATTCGATGGCGTAGGAAATTCAAGTTGATCACGTAACTATTTCCACATGAGAAAAGTGCATGAATTTGTTTGTTTGAAATGAAGCACAAAAATACATAATGGGTTATCTGTCTCGAGCCCATCGCGAGTATCAAAATCCGAATTTTAGCTTTATAAGCCCTCAGACTTACCACTGAGCCACAGCGGGTAAATTGGATGAAATACAATAAAATAAGCAACCTTATTGATCAGGTTCTCCTTAGGGCACCATGTATTTCTTTCATCCCGTAACCAACGTACTGTTTCACAAGCAGCTTTATAGAAAAAATATATATTTATCATTATTTGAAAATTTAATGAAACTGTATGTATGTTTTTCTTATAGCAAAGCCATATCAGGCTATCTGCTGTGTCCACCGAGGGGAATCGAACCCCTGATTTTGGCAGTGTAAATCCAAAAGACTTACCGCTGTCCCAGCGGGGGACTATCTGTGTTATTTTCTATCGGCAATTAAGTATACAATATAGCAGGAATTAAAGAGTATCACTCTTCAAATGTACAAACCGGGGTAACGTATACAGTCATGCTTTAAAAATATATATGCGCGTGTGCATAAATATCTATATATATATTTTTTGATATATTTGTGATGTTTTATAGTTATTCGTATTAGAGAGATATGAACAGGAAAATGAGTGAAGAGATAAAAAACTTTTATTTTTGTTAGAACTGCCTTAACACTATACACCTGATCACTGTATCGGGCAAGTATTTTGATCTAATCAGTCTTACAAAACATTATCATCATTATTATTATTCTATTACAATCAGACTGAATTGAAAACATCAGCAAATAATTTACATAACCCCGAAATGATAATAAAGTAGTATTTTGCATTAAACCTGGTATTGGTAAACACTTATTGTATATAAAAACTGGATGCCGTTGCCTGTCTATATTCACTGTGGCTAGTTTTAAAACTATGGATAGCTATACTTGATCCTAGGGTTTTCTTACTTATCCGTTTAGTACACGAGCGTGTAGGATGCTATTCAGTTGGAAATGGCAATCCTTTTTTCATTGGAAAATATTTGTCTGTGAACACCCGAATTTGAAGTAAAAATAGTATCTGATAATATCTCCTTTTTATTTTTTTTAACTTTTTTTTTCTAGTTCACTCACTTCGTGATAAGTAACATTATTCTCAACTTATATATATCAGCTACGAGTTTGACTGTCACTTTTATAATGTGTCACAGCTAAAAAAGATGAGGATTTTCAGCGGCATCACGACACGAACCTTGGATTCTTCGAGTTGTAACACAATAAGCTAACTGCTAGGGAACACCCAGCCGCAGTAGAAAAAAAAAGACAGATTTATTTGACGTCTTTTGCTGCCTATTTTCGTGGCTGTTGTTGCAACAACACGGTTTTGAACGCCGGAAGCTTGTTAAACATTGCAAACCACATCTGTAGCCTAACATTATTTTCATGGTCACAGAGGATGACTTAATGAAACGTGCTGGTGAGTCAATGCAGTCTCGATACTAACAAATAGTTCGTTCGTTTCTGGCAGTTATTTAGATTTAAAAATAATTATTTCCGAAGAAATAATTACTAATCTAGGGCGCTCGAAGATTAAACAATCCTCCTTCACCCCGCGCGTGGCCTAGGAACATGGGCTTAACTTGAGAAAACAGGAAATTAATGCAGACAAGGTATGTAAATTTAGAAAGGTAAACGTGAGAGTAACGGTAAACAATAAAAAGTGAAGAGCTAAATAAACTAAACTAAACTAAACGGCCGATATCGGACAGATGGTCCATCAGGGCGGCGGGGATCTAAAAATCCTATGCCGAGAATTTAATGTGGGGGAAACGGGAGTACCCCGTGAAAACCCACCTTCACTGGTAACGACCAGTCCGTTACAAGTGCCCGGTTAGCGAGAAGAAGTAAGTAGGGAAGGCAAGGGGAAGTCCGGTGCTGGGGCTTGATTAGCTTTTGAATGAGTTGTGGAGTCACCTGATGTTCGCCATGGTTTTATTGTGGAACAGGTTCTGGTTCCAGGCAGGTGGTAAAGGCGTGGAGTTCTCGGTGATTGGGCGGAAGGTACAGAAAGGTTCGTCAGGTTGGTAGAGATCGGGGGAGGTGTCAATTACTAAGGTGTTCGGTGAGATTGAAGTGGAAAGTGGCTTGGGGCTGGGAGGCGGGTTGTTTTTTGTTTTTTTTATAGATGTCGTTGGAAACTGTGAAGACTTGTGGCTGGGTCAATTCTGTTATTCTGAGAAACGAAGTAGCACTGAAGTGCCATTATGCATCGTAAAAATTAAATCATATTTTGTTTGCTTCAGAGGCCACCAATATTTTACCTAATGTAACTAAGGGACCATGCTACATATCGTGTTATGGTGGAAAGCCTAGTTCTAGAAGGGTAGAGAAGTATGGAATATTTCACTGAAATAAACCTGAATATGAAGTGCTGACTGTATGAATACCACATATATATAAAATACCAAGACATACTGTCTTTTTCAGGTAACTTCATGTTATATACAATATCCTCAATTCATAGGACTTCAATTTACTATCCACTTTCAGCATTATGTAGATGGCTATATACTATATGATGAATCCTGAACAAAGGATGTAGTCAGAAACTTTAAAAAGGATCTATTTTGAGAAGTTACCTTGTTTACTACACAAGCTTTCCTGCAAGTCTTGAGATTTAAAACTATATTATATCTGTATGCTTGCAGGTTTATTATTTATTACTTAAACAGAATTGTAATGAGCATTTAATTACTTTTACCCTTTTGAAATAAAATATTTTGTATTTCCAGGAAATTTGAGAAAAAAACAACAACATATAGATATTATATTTGACTGATTTATTATATATTTTATTGAAGAATGTCCGAAAAACCATATGTCACTGGATTCATTAGGAAAACTCTTATCCAAACATTAGCTTACAGATTGAAATATGTAGCCAAAGGTATAATCACTGTACTTCATAAGATGCATGCAGTTTTTTAAGCTTCTCACTTTGGGTTCCTTCACAGTCATTTTCTGATTATAATTCACTGAATTAATTGTCTGCATCTGATCTTTCAAGATATTCATCAGAGCTTTTATTTCCTATACAATAGATATAATGGCCATACTTAGTACATCCACATAAGGCCCTTGGGAACAGTAAAAGTGACCATACCAAGTACACCCATATATGATCTCTGGGAACAGAAACAGTGGCCATACCAAGTTCACCCATATATAGTCCTTGGGGACAGAAATAGTGGTCATACCAAGTATACCCATATATGATCTTTGGAAATAGAAATAGTGGTCATACCATGTATTTGGGCCCTGAAAATAGAAATAGTGGCCATAACCAATGTGCCAATACATGGTCTCTGGGAATATAAAGAGTGGCCATTACCATGTACACCCATATATGGTCTCTGGAAATAGAAATAGTAGCCATACCAAATACACCTATAGATGGTCCCTTAGAACAGAAATAGCGGCCATACCAAGAACACCCATATATGGTCCCTTGGAATAGAAATAGTGGTCATACCATATGGTAAGCAATTGTTTAATCAATAGTAACTTTTTTGTTTATATACAAATATGAATATATAAATAGATTAAGCATATGATGAGGAATTGTAAGCAAGTGTTTAATCAATAGTAACTTTTTTGTTTATATACAAGTATAAATAGATTAAGCATATGATGAAGAATTGTAAGCAAGTGTTTAATCAATAGTAACTTTTTTGTTTATATACAAGTATAAATAGATTAAGCATAGAATGAACAATTGTAAGCAAATGTTTAATCAATAGTAACTTTTTTGTTTATATACAAGTATAAATATATAAATAGATTAAGCATATGATGAAGAATTGTTATTCAATTTTACACAAAACTGAATTTTCACTTAAATTTGTTGGAGAGAAAATCACTTGTTCACAGGACACAATGGAACATATACCTGTGTGTGTGACCATTGTCATCTTGGTACAACCACATGTGAAATTCATTATCAACCAGGTCACTTCTCCTCAAAAATATACTGTTTTTTATTTTTTGAGTGATTACTTCATAATATGATGCTGAAATAGTAAATGTCAAAAGCTTCAAAGAGTACTTTTTTCTAAATTGGTTTTTAATCTTTTATCTTTATTGTGAAAATTTAGTATATACCATTGAGTGTGAGTGTGCAGAAACATAAAGTTAAATTTCCATTACTGTTTTAAGATTTTTAATGTTTGGAGAAGTGTTGTTCAGTTCTGTATTTAATTAAAACAGTAATTTCCTTTACTAATAACTTAAACATTTAATAAGTGGTATTAATTTAGGTGAGGTATAATATAAAATACTGGCTATGTAATTACAACAACAGCACCAAGTTTGATAGGAAAGATTTTCTCTACATAAACATAAAAAATTAAACTGTCACAAGTTTCACAGTGCAATGCATATCACATTTCCAGTTAACACAATAAACAAACAAGAAATTTAAAATATTAAAAATAAAATTTTAAGGATAAATATAGTATAAACATTTCCACCAAACTAGAATCTTAAACATTTTTCAAACAGAAACAAATGAACCAACAAAATTTAGTTATAAAATGATGAACATTGATCAATCCACTTTTTGTTAGTTTTCTTAATTACTTGGTCTTCTTGATGACAATAGAAGGACATGTGAGGGAACCATCTGCTTTTCTAAACTCACTTATATTCAGAGCAATTCTGTTGAAATCTACTTTTTCTTCAAACACCTGCAAATGCAATTTGTGGAGAAAATTTAACAATAATAGTTTTCCAAAAAAATACTTCAGAAACATTTTTTTTAGATACAGCAAATAAATAACTAAAATAAAAAAGTAATGTAACAACTTAGTTTGAGTTTAGAAATATAATAGGTTGAAGAGCCTGTTAGAGTGGTGGTTTCAAATCAACATTATGTTCTCTGTCATATTCATTTAATCTGTAATAATATAAGGATGTGTCTGTGTGTGTGACTGCCATAGCTCCAAGAGAAAAGAACCTAGAAACCTGAAATTTTGCACTCATGCTAAGTGGACCCTGAGGGTGGGCACCTGGATATTATTACTTATTTTATCCACATGCGTGCATGTATGTATGAGCATTTCATCTGGCTAACAAACCACTTACAATAATAAATAAATATAGTTTATAACATTAAGTATAAATATACTGGACATTTAGGTATTTCTTATGTTGGAAGCTTTCTAGAGTTTCAATGAATAAGATAAATAGGAAAGTTATTTTTGCATAGAAAATTTCTGATACTGTACAGTCCCTTGTGCAAAAATTCATATAAGTATTTTTATATGTTTGACCATATGATAAAATCTTCACTGTTTTCTTTAAACACATTTCGTATATAACTTGTAAAATTGATTTAAAGGTCAGTAAATGTATTCTTATAGTAAACTTCACATTCAAAGTTACCATCAAAATTATGTAATAATGTATTTTTGTCTTACTGATGTTCAACAGTAAGCTTAATACTTTTATATTTCCTGTTAAATAGTCCAAAAACTGAGGAATATGATTTGGGTCCTCAAAAATATCAAAAAGTGTCATCTACATACCTCCAATAATATAATGGGTTAAAAAAACTGTGGACAATCATCCAACCATTGTTTCTTGAAAACAAAGAAAATTACTAGCTAAAGAAGAAACCAATGTAGAACCCATAGCTACATTATCAATGTGACCATAATATTGTCACAGAACAGAAAGTGTGATTCTTTAATTGCTAAATTCATTAACTTTAAAAAACCATAATTTAGGTATGTATATCTCTTTTAAATGGTTATTTAATATATAAGTCTGTGCATAACTATAGAAAATTTAGAACTGTTTTTTAAAGTTTATGAAATAGTGATATTATATACTTGTTCAGAAAAACCTACTAAAAACCTGCCATAGCATGATTATAAGTTCCAGTACTTAAAACTATAGATCTTAATGGACATCCTTTTTTATATATATTCTAGGAAAGCCATAGACAATCCTTGATGGTCTAATTTCTGAATATTGTGGTTTAGGTAGCACATTATCTTTCTTTAATTTGAGTAGATATCTTCGCAATTTTATTTCTCTAGTGTCATTAGGATCATGATGAAGCTTCACAAGTTTAGTTGAATCACTCAAGATGTTATCAACTTTATTTAAATTCTCCAATTTATAAAGAACAGTTATACTATTTATTTTATCAGATTAATAATAACTGTGCTGTTATGCAAACCAAGCTTTTTTAATGCAGATAAATCTTCTTCTTCATTACTTTTGCTAGTAATGAATATGAAGATTCACATGGGTTATTAGGTTGATATGTTTTAGCATGTGCATAAAATTTATCATGAATGTAAAAATGTCGATCCAATTTTAAAATTAAATTGTTTTTGAATTAAGGTATTTTCTGTTACATCACCAGCATTTTAAATGAAAAAACAAACCTCTTTAATCAATAAAGACTCTAAATTAAGAAATCAACAAATGTCATTCCAGTTTTGTTGCTTATACATTTCATTTTATACTTTCAGTACATAGACTAATAACAATATTAGGTTATACTTTTGTTGCTAAGCGACATGACATAAAAGCCATTGTTGGAAGGCATTGTTATCAAAAGGCATTGGCTTTTCTATATATTAGAAGTTGTAAATCTAACTGATATACTATGGGGAGAGATGACATTAAATTAAGCCTAGAAAGTTCTACTTGAATAAGGAAGCACATTATGCTAATATAATAATAAGTAGGCAAACAATGATTTATAAGCATAATAAAGTAATTATTTATGGTGGAACATACTACATGTCTTCACAGAACATTGGACTGTCTTCTTCAGGTATCATTCCATTCAATGGACTATCATGAAAAAAAAACACCATCAGGGAAGTGACTGCCCATTTTCTTTGGCTTGTGCTTGCTGGCTTTTAAATATAGTTTCACAGTCACCCATTGCACTACCTCCAGTAGCAGACCTTTCTGGTTGGGGATATGGGCACTTCCCTGAGTCTCCCTTGTGTGAATTCCCCCTCCCCTCCTACAGTAGACCCTTATCACATACCAGTTCCTAGAAGCTGGGATGGTGGACCTTGGACAGTTCCCCACCAATTGTGCTCAGAACAATGTGGTGAGAAGTAGGGTAGTGATGGCACCATCGGTGTGGTACACGAGATGCGGTCTTCCACAGGTGTGCCTCTATGGAGCCCTTGCCATCAGGTGTCACACTCCATGAGCTTATACCTCTTCAAGCCCTTACTGAAGGGAGTTCTTCTAGGTTTAGAATTTTGCATCAGCCCCTTTACCAATTCAATGTGGGATTCTAGCTATTCTGTGGGCAGAGTTGAGGTATCTTACTGAAAGCTGACATCTTTCTAATCTGAAAATGTATTTTCAATAGATACTCGAGTGTAATTGCTTAAGGGGAGGATATGTAGCCCTCCTACTGGGGGAGGGCTATTGTTGCATCATTACATCATCATGCACTTGTGCAGTTCACAGTAATCGTGAATTTTAGGTGAGAGTTAGATCAAGGCTAGTGGCATGCAAGTCTCATGGGCAGATGCATAAGGGATACAGCTATTCTGTGTAAGGAGGTATCTATCAGAAATACCTTTTTAGATTATGAAATGTTAACACTCATAAAGTGTATTATCATTTTTCATGTTTTTAATCTGTTATGATTCAAAAAAGTTTTAAATCTAATTTTGCTATTTAACTAAATATAAGTGAGAAACGATTGATGTACAAAACAAACATTACTTCTAATAAATTATCAAAAGGAAATTACAGAAAGTGAAAGCTTAGATATAGAATAAAAACTGTAATGAGCTACAAGTTTAAGTAAAGTGTTAACCAAATATCCTTCCTTATTTTATTGTGAAGTGCCAAGACTGAATAAGACAGCTTATAAGATACCTTAGTGCTGTTTGGAAACTCTGATAAGTGAATCAAGGTCCCATTAACGTAGATGCAGTTTGCAGCATCACCATCTGGAACTGTTATTGTCTTGTATTGGAAGGATGCTTCTTGTTCAATCTTCTGTCAGAGAGAGAGAGAGAGAAAAAAAATTAATTTTTACAAGGTAAACATATATTAAACAAGTTAAAGTTTTCAGATAAGCAATATACTGAATACTCTGTTTTTGATAATTGATAAAATATCTGAAAAAGAGCAATTCCTTAATCTCTTCACAGTAGTCAGTATAACTGATCCAGGTGCCAAAATGAGTTATATTTGACACTGACTGTACAGCTATTTAACTGAATGTACCAAACAAAGTATAGATATCTAAAATAATTAATTCCAATACTAAAGCAAACATGAGAGTTTAGCTCTGAACTTATTCATTTATATTACTGATAGACTTTCAACATCCTAAACAATTGTTTATCAGCCAGATTTGCCAGACAACCATTGTGTAATTGTGACTCCCGTTATCTCTACAAGGATGAAAAACAGTTCATCATAGTTCATAACAAAGATAATATGTGCACCTCTCAGACACTTCAAGGTCCCTCTGTCACTCAAGATTTCTCTAGGAAAGCCTACTCTGCAAAATATCTCTAGGAGAGCTTCTGCTACTATCCATCTTCCCCAGTACTATTGCTTCTGAATAATGTGTCACATAGTCAACTACCATCAGCACATACCAGTTGCCCTTGTGAGACACAGGCACTAGTGGCCCGATCAAATCCACAGCTACTCTGCTGAATGGCTCTTCTATGAGAGGCATCTTCCCTTCTGGCACTTTGGCTACTCTCTAGGTATTGTCCTTTGGCAGATGTCACATGACCTGCAGAATCTACTCACATCTTCGATGACTCCTGGCCAATGGAAGTTACTGGTGATTCTGTTTGCCATTTTCTCTGTTCCTAGGTGTCCTCCCACAATTGATGTATGAGCAAACTTCATCACTTGAGCCCAGTATTCTGTTGGTACTATGATCTCTTTATCTTCCCCAGTATAACTACCTTGATAGATTTGTTATAGAACTCCCTTCTGGTCCTCTATTCTATAAGTATCTTTCCCCTTTGTTTTGTGTTTGACTTTCTCCAGGGCAATGTACCAAAGTTTCTGCAGTGAAGGGTCATTCTTCTGTGCTTCCTTCAGTTCCTGAAAACCTAAACTCGAGATGTTGCCTTTTGACACTTGCAGGGGCTTGATGTCTTGTTTGCGGTTTTTTTCTTGAGCTTTGGTGGTGACAGTAGATGCTTCATCTATCTTCTTTCTGTGTAGTTGCTGATATAAGTAGCATTGTCTCAACCAATGCTATGTCTGTCCTATCCCAGCCAGCCATAAAAAGGCCTGGTATTGAGGGAAATAACTCATTGGCACTGAATATTCCAGCTATAGTGTGGTTGTCATATTATTATATAAATTCTTCTTTACTTTCTTTTGGAAGTTCTTATTAATAAATGCTAACCCCTTGGTTACCCCAGGGTCTATCTAAACAGAAAGCAAAAATGATGTTAAAATTTGATTGTCACTGTGAATACCTGATATAATAGAAATCATACCTTGAGAATATCTTGGCTCTCCTGCTCTTCACTAACACACAAAGTGTCAGGTCCTGCCATGGTCAGCGAAGTTTTCAAGTGAAGCTTATGTTTTATTCTAATAGGTGTAACTGGATATTCTGGAAAGGCTGCTGCTAAAGCACGAGACCCAGCTTCATTCGTACGACTTGAAAGACCCACAAGAAACTCCCGACCTAGAGAAAAAAGTTAAATATAAAATTAAACATTTCATTCATCCATATTAATATTAGTTATCCAAAACTAGCTACAACTTTATAGCATTGTTAATAACGTACTTACAATCCCTGATATTATCACAGCTTATAATTAATCTCTTATTATCGTACATGAAATCCCTGGTAATTTCACAGCATTAAGTTATAATTAATCTATTAATAATGTACACACAATCCCTGATATTATCACAGCTTTAACTTATAACTAATCAGTTAATAACGTACCCACAATCCCTGATGTTATCACAGGTTTAACTTTTTAGCAATCTGTTAATAACGTACACACATTCCTCTGTGTAAAAATGCAAGTTGGGCAAAAGGGGGGAGAGTGGTATATCTTGGGATATGTTGGAAGAATCCAACCAACATGACAGAGATGTAGCACGGAAGATAAGGCAGATAAGAGAACACAGGACATGAGCCAATGATTCCGCAGAGCCCATTAAAGGGAATGCATGTGTGAATAACCAAGCAAAATCAGGACTCCAAATGCCTTCTTTTACATTTATTCTGTATCCTGTCATTCCTGCAGTTTGCCCCCAATAATTGTCTTTCAATTCCTTGACCTTCCAATCAGTCTAGCGATGGCCCCTTATGTTTTCAGTCAGATCATGCATTCCTTTGCTTGGCACATGCATCTTCTGTACCTTCATTTCCATTATTATATGGTGATTTGGCTTCTCCTGGCCCTGTCTCACCAGGAATTAACTATTGCAACTCCAATCTTCTTTGAGTGACCTCTCACCTGGGCTGACTGAGCTACTTTTCTGAATCTGTATTGATTCCCACTCAGTTTCTTGTACACTTGGAAATTTTCCTCAACTCCCTCATGGGTTGAGTTCAACCTTTTCTCTTGCTTATTTGCACCATGGAGAATTTGGTATTGAAGGCACTTTCGCTAACATTTGAGGATTCTTGCTTCTCTACTCATTGTTTTTTAATTCTAGATGGACTACTTTTTCAGTCTACATTGGGCCCTCTCTCCCATGTTGTGTTTATCCAAGATAGATATTTCTCATGAATCAGATATGTGATATTCTATTTTTTTTACCTGTATATCACACTGTCTCTTTGTATGTTTTACTTCATGTGCTTCCTTCTGCCATCAACTTTGCAAAGTCCCTCAATTTTTGTCCAACTCATCTTTGTGACTTCTTCACTATAGCTCTAGGTCTTGGCCCTTTTATATTTCTTGGTCCCTATTCTCTTATGTCTTTTCCATCTGCTCAAGGTGCTCCTCATTCTCTTTCTTTCCAGCTATCTGTATTTTTGTCTACCTTTACTCTATCTTCACCCTTCAACTCTTCACTGATGCTCCTTTTCCTGACCCCAGTAATCTTGGTGGTGATACCTATTTTTCTTTGGTTTCCATATCTTCCTTTCTTGTCTCTACTTTGACCTGGTTTCTTTGTTTTTGGTATCTTCTCAGTTGGATTCAAATTCGATGACGAGGAACCCACTTTGAGACTAATAATGGCTGGAGACGGCTTGAATGGGTAATGAAGAAAACCTTGTCGAAACATTGTACATTTGCTGTTGTATTAAAGTTTTCTTCATTACCCATTCAAGCCGTCTCCAGCCATTCTCAGTTGGATGTTTGCATCCCTTCCTTTTATATCTGGGACCTTTGTCCTATCCATTTGCTTACAGATCTGGTTTTTGGGTGTGTTCCTAACTCCTTTGAATCCTAGTCTTAGACTGCTTACCTGGAATCTTCTATTGTCCCCATGATTTTCTGACTCACTGGTCCATGGGTATCTTTATCTACCTCCCATTCTCGAGAGTCATGTTGGGCTTGCCCCCTTCTGTTCCTTGTTCTCTTCATTTTCCTCCTTCCACATAGCTATCTGATATGGCTCTGGTCTCATCAGTGCCCTCCTTTTGCACATAACCTTTCTGCATTCTTCCTTATTTAGTGATCCTGGGGTTCTGCACATTCTTTCTTATCATTTTTCTCTCTTCTTTCATACTCCACACCTTTTTTCTCATTGCTCTCCTTTCTATCTTCTTCTTATTGATCCCTTACATCTTCATAATCTTCAAGATGTGATGTCTTCTTTGATGGCAGTAGGAGCTATAAAACTTGTCTCCCACCCCACTTGGCTTTCATTCCTGTCTTTTTGTTGTCCCCAAGTCGTCAGTGGTTTGACACCTTGTTATCAAATTTTCTCTGAATCATTTTGAATCCCAATGCCTATACATTCCTTTTCAGGCATTTTTTGAAACTGACTCAGTGGACCTGACATTCAGTTGTTATTCTTTTAGCTCACTTAGAAGAGCACTCACCTGCACGTGACAGGTCTTGGATTTCATTCTATGGTGAGGTACTTTTGACATCATGGATAACTTAACTTCCACAACCTTATTGAGCTTTGATGAACCTTGGTGTACCAACAAGTGAGCTGATGATGAGTCAGCTTTTTTGCATCAGGTGGTTTGTTCCCTTCTGTCTTTTTCTTCTCCAGTTCAGGTCCTTAGTCATTTTGTTTCTTTGCCTTCTTTTGAGCTTGCCTTACATGTGAACTATTTTGGCCAGCTCTTCCACTCCAGTCTTTGTTTCTGGCATTTCATTCCTTGATGAGGAACAGGTACTTCTTCATTTTCTGTTTGCTTTTTTGTATTACTTGGCATACTTTGTTTAAAGTAGCTTAATGTAGAAATGTGGTAGCTAGAGGGAAAATGTACGCAAGGTGCAGAGAGGTAAATAGCATTTCTGAGTTGATATTCTTCAGATTATAATCAGGCCAAAGACACTTCAAAAAGTGACATACTCCAGTGCCACTGGTTGCTAAGTTGCATAAAACCCATTGTTTACTGTAATATAAATGACAGATAAAATATAAAATATGGAAGAATATTATAAACCTATATGCTTCAAAAGTTTATCTGACTGGAAACTAACTCAGAAAATTCACCTTACCTGTAAATAATACATCCCCTCCATCAATTGTTGCTTCTGGGTCTGAAATTTCTAGAATTGGAAGCTGAAGTTCCTTTTTGATGACAGTCCTAATCATTTCCACCTACAAATTATAATTAAATGACATAATAATGTGACTATTATGAAACACAATTATGTTCTGAAACATTCTGTTGTCATAACTAATATTCTTAGTAATCCCTCAAATGATACTTTTTAAAAAAAGATAAAAGCACAAAATGCTAAGATCAAAGTTTATCTCTTCAACATATGTGTGCATACCAGTCTTAAGTTAATT
>NW_013668524.1:121933-129220 GCF_000517525.1 Limulus polyphemus | reverse complement strand
AACTAGAGGGAAAATGTACGCAAGGTGCAGAGAGGTAAATAGCATTTCTGAGTTGATATTCTTCAGATTATAATCAGGCCAAAGACACTTGAAAAAGTGACATACTCCAGTGCCACTGGTTGCTAAGTTCCATAAAAACCATTGTTTACTGTAATATAAATGACAGATAAAATATAAAATATGGAAGAATATTATAAAACTATATGCTTCAAAAGTTTACCTGACTGGAACCTAACTCAGAAAATTCACCTTACCTGTAAATAATACATCTCCTCCATCAATTGTTGCTTCTGGGTCTGAAATTTCTAGAATTGGAAGCTCAAGTTCCTTTTTGATGACAGTCCTAATCATTTCCACCTACAAATAATAATTAAATGACATAAAAATGTGACTATTATGAAACACAATTATGTTCTGAAACATTCTGTTGTCATAACTAATATTCTTAGTAATCCCTCAAATGATACTGTTACGTCTCTGTTCGTTAGTTAATTTTCCGTAAATTCGTTCCGACGAAACTTTAGCAACACAAGTCTTTTCTTAAATAAAACTGGTTTGTTCTTTCCGATTACAACTTTACCAATACACTTAATTTCAACAGTCGCTCTATAACAAACGCTAGAACGTCTCACGTGCTCGTGCTCGACAATACTGAATTACACACTCTCTGACTCCAGTCCCAGTAGTTTGGAAATTGTAAATACTTCATTGAAAAAAAAAAATTTGTTATGAAGACAGAATTATTATCTGTATTTTACAAAGAAAAATTTATTTCACTGAAGTGGCAAAATAGTTTATTCCTCCCATTTTAGTTTGTATTAGTCATCTCATCTTGTTTAGTTTTGTTTGTGTTAATATTCCCATATAGTTTTGTTTTAGTTTTCCCTTGTAGTTTAATTTTAATTGTGGTAATCCTCTCATGTTTGTATAGGAATAGGTAGTGTGGGTAGAATCAGTTGCATGTATTAGAGGATGGTTTTTGAGAGGAGATAGATGTTAGCAATTAACTTAGACTGGTATGCACACATATGTTGAAGAGATAAACTTTGATCTTAGCATTTTGTGCTTTTTTCTTGTTTTAAAAAGTATTGTTGCATCAGCGAGGTCACGTGACTAGTATCACGCCACTTTTTTCTCGAACCTTCGTAAATTGTCGGGAGATTACTAGATTGGGGGTAGTCTGGTATATATAAGATGGTCACAACGTGACGGGACAATGTGTAGGTAATGAGTAATTGGATAAAAAAGATCTTTTTAGGCAAGTGTAATCATTTAGCATGGTCCCAACTTATCAGCTGCATATATTGTTGGGTCAATAATCCTTTTACTTCAAGTTTGATTTATCATAATGCTGCAGCTATCTATCAGCTATTATGTATATATATGAATATAGAGCCTGAAAGGCCATTTCCTTGCAATGCCCTTAAGTTACATTTTTTTGGGCATCATGTGTGATAAAGCACTTTCATATGAATGATAAAAGTTAGAAGTTTTGTATCATGAATCACATTTGCCCATATTTTCTTTAACCACATATGGATAATAAATACAGTGCAAAAAAGCTGAAGACAATAAAAAGGTTTTATACCAAAAACGATATTAAAAGATGTTTTAAATGTTAAATAGGGTTCAGTGTAGTATGTATATAACAAATGTATGGTAACTGTTAATATTAAAAGAAAACACAAATAATGAATACATATATTCAAGCTTTGGTAAGCATTTTGAATTATGTAAAATGGAAAGGAAGATAAGAAAAAGATGTACTTGTGTCATTATGTATGGTAAGTAGCATTCTCTGAAGCAATTGTAAGTTAAGTATCAGACACAAATAACTATTCACTTTTCATTACCATGTGGGTTGATGTTTGGAGTTTGAGTAGATTGAAAGGTACTCATACCACAAATGATGGGGAAAAAATACAAAATTTTTTTGTGATTATTATATATATATTTAGTAACTACTACAGGATTACAGAAAAGACAAATAATGATTTAATAATCTAAAGCTATGTAGTGGTGAAATCTGGAAAATTAAAATAATAACAAAATCAAAAAGCCCAGTGAATCTGAGCTGCCAGCTTCTAAAGAAAAACTGCCAATTGATTTTTGATTTTACGATACAAACTAATTAATAAACAAGAGATTTATAATACTAACACTTTTTATGTCAACCAGTTAGTAAGATAAAGAGAATAAAAGAAAAATTATCATATGATGTTTGAAGAAATGCTTTAAAATAAGTATCTACAGTTTAACGAATTTTTATTGCTCATTATATTGTTGCCTGATGAAAGCTCTGGTAAGAGGGCCAAAAGCTTGCAAATAAAAGTATTTTAATGTAGAGAAAAGTCCATATATAATTCTTCAAAGGTGTTTTCTTTTACATCTTAAACTATATACTACAGAAGAAAAGACATAATTCACCAGAGCTGTGTCCAATTTGCCTCTGGAGATGCTTATCTATATCTACTGAAAAGTTGTTGGATTCATGTCCAAACATTAGCCTTGCATTATGCATCGTTTGATTGTACCTGCAACTGATTGTTACCAAACCTGGCATGTGTTCTAAAATCTCGCTGGGGAGTGACATAAGGGACTGGTGTTTGTATTCTACCCTTCTATGTGATTCCCAGGTCCCCCTATGGCTTCCCCATGTGTTGAATAAGTACTCTAAATTTGACGTCAATAATCTAGTGAATTAGAGACACATAGAAGGACGAGAGTAGATTATAAATACAAATTACAAAGATCATTGAAGCATTGATTTAGTTTTTTTCCCAATTGGTATATTTATTCAGTGAAGTATTTGGGTCTATGTTAGTTATCACACATATTCAGTTACTTTATCGATGGGTCATGGTATTTCTATATGAATGTATCGTTTGTAAGCCCCCCAGTGGCACGTCTTCAGACTTACAATGCTAGAAACTGAGTATCGATACCCATGGTGGGCAGAGCACAGATAACCGATTGTGTATCTTTGTGCTTAACTTCAAACAAACTCCTTAGGCATCACTTGAAAGTTACAGGAATAGATGTTTTTAAGTTTAACTTGAAAGGATATGTTGTAAGGAACTTTAGATTAAATCTAAATAAAAACACCTACCAGAGGATAACAGGAAGAAGGAACTGCTACATGGCCTTAAATGAAAGATCAAAATATTTGGCTTTAAAAATGGATGCTATTGGTTGTGATGACTTGAATGTCAAAATTTGCTTACATGTAAAAGATAATTGGCTATTCTACGTTTTCTAGCCTACTTTCATAAACTTGACTTTGAATATTTTAACCTCATGCGTCCTCTAGCTAACATCTAAATTACAGTATTGAAAATATAGCTTACAAACACAATTTGTCATTAATCATCGTTGTAGAACTAACTTTCTGAGGAAATTATAATCTTGCTTTCAATAATACTAATACGTCACTTTACCCATTTTGTTTAGCTAATTAAATACAGTTAAAACACGTTTTAAAATTATTTATTTGCTGCTATATATTGGTACTAATAGTAATACTACGTTAAGATAAACATTAATGTTAAACCTAAAGAAAAGTTTATACATTTTAAACATTACATATTTATTGTACTACAAGTTTTATTCCTATTGCCACAGTATTGTAATTAGTAATGCTAATACTAAGTCTCTCATTGTCTTTCAAAATCCACGGTTTTAAGTGTTGTTGCGTCAGCGAGGTCACGTGACTAGTATCACGCCACGTACTTCTCGAACCTTCGTGAATTATCGGGAGACTACTAGATTGGGGGCAGTCTTGTATATATAACATGGTCACAACGTGACGGAACAATGAGTAATTGAACTGCAGTCAGAGAGTGTGTAATTGAACTGAGTGTTATTGAAGTTGAGCACGTGAGAAGTTCGTTGCTATAGCGTTTGTTATAGCGCGACTGTTGAAATTAAGTGTATCACAAAGTTATTTTCAGAAAGAATAAACCAGTTTTATTTAAGAAAGGTCTTGTGTCGCTAAAGTTTCGTCGGAACGAATTTACGGAAAATCAACTAACAACTGGAGGCGTAACAGTGTTTATATTTCACTAGTACTCAGTAGTAGTATTACAAGTACGACAGAACTCACTAAAACTTAAATTTATATTACTACTAGTACTATTGACTGTGACAGAAATTACTACAGTACACTGTACAGTACAGAACTGTATTATCTGCAATGGGCACTAACTTTTTAGCAACATCTCATAGTCATGATAAAATGCTTAACAAAAGAAAAAAAAAAGAAATTGTTTGCTGACTTTTGAGTAAGTTAATAATTTGGCACTGGCGCGTTATACAACTTACAAGTAACCACTACTTATTTTAACTGATTAAGCATTTTAAGCAGAGGCGTCACTAGGCACTGGCAAACAGGGCTCATGCTCAGAATTTTTTGAATTCTCAGTTGGTGTCTTGAAAAATCAGAATAGAAAACCATGATCAATATCATACTGAAACGTCTAAAATTCCAACGTATATGGACCCAAGCCTCGGGTTTTGTAAATACCTAGCGACGGCTCTGATTTTAAGCCAGACTATGGACTTACTTCTTTCTGCCTTGTCGGGTGTCCAGGGCGGCATATCAAGGCTGTTCCATTACAGATCACAGCTGTATCTTCAACGAAAACAGAGTCAGGCAAGGTTTTCGTCTTCTGGAAGCTCAATGACTTTAAGACCAACATTCCTTAAAGCTTTACAGTACTCTTCATGTTGCGTTTTAGCCTTTTCTAAGTCAATTTCGTCCGAAATTCCGAGAGCTAGTGTTTTAAAACTGTTGGGAATACGACGAACTATCGCATGAGTACTCATGATGCTTCACTTCCAGTTTCAATTCCAGGTTGAATTTTATATAGCCGGTAACTCGCTGAATTCTCGTTTCGACATCGGGAAATGCGTCATTTGATGTTATGGGAGAGTCAGGTTAAACTACCTAGTTTCCGCTAGATTGCAAGATGAGAAAACCAGTTTATGTAATTTCCGCGCATGTGTTTTTCCTACGAATTTTAGTGATAAAACCTTGGGAGGTTCATGTGATGTAACAAAAAGTGGCCAAAGTACCTGGCAAAGGATTTCCCATGTCTAATCCGGGTAACTGGAGGAAGTACGGAATTTTTGTACTGAGTAGGCAAATAAACGTGGCTAGTTGTAACCGTTCCATTAGGTGTTCCTGTTTTATGTTTATTCTCTTTTTGGGGTCTTGTGAAATAATTTATGCAGTAAGTTGTATTGCTTCATGACAAAGGTTTTGAGGAAATAGGTTTACGACATCAAAGCTAGACATAATGATGTTACTGTCTAAACAATGTAAGTGTTGTAGAAAGTGTGAAGTGTCTTTTAATTGAGTGCTTATTTTGGAAACATAAGGTTCTAAAATCCAGTTGCAGTATTTACAAAGGTTGTAGCTTTAAGGGTTATAAGAAAACATAATTGGGCATAAGATTATTGTGTTTTTATTGACTTTTTGGTAAACGGTAGATTTTTGGAGTTCTAGGTTGGTTTGTATAAAATATAAAGTTTATAAAGGTAATAGTTTTATCTTTTAATAGTACTTCTTAGGAACAATGAAGACTATCATTCAAAGAGCCGATAAAGAAAACTCGATCGTGATTTTAACAACCAAACAGTATGATTCCTTAATGGTAAATATATTGAATGATACATCTAAGTTTACTCAGGCCAATATTGACCTTAACCCAAAATACAACAAAAAATTGTGAAACTACTCAAAAAAAACAACATAATCAACTTCGCGAACTTTCAACTCAGTGAACCTTAAACCACAGCCATAAATAAAGGTGTTAAACAACGCAGTAACTCTTCTCACCATCCCAGTGTTAGATTTAAAAAAACAGCCTTGAACACCTCTGCAGGGAAGTAATAATAGGATCAAATCGCAAATCCAACCAGCCTCAACTAATCTCAAGTCAGAGATCACAAGAAGAATCTGCATTTAATTCATCTCAGGACAAGGAAGAGTCATCAGAAACGTTCAACATCCCCCCCCCCCCAAAAAAAAGAACAATTTAATGAGCAATTTCCCTACCGAACCAAAAGCAGGTCCATTAAAAAAAAACTTCCTATAATAATTTAGTGAATAGACTTCAAAAATACTAAACAAAAAAAGCCTATAAAACAAATTTTGACTTCAGCATAATGAAAAGGCCTAAAACATTACATAAAAACGCAATGAAATTAAAGAATGTGTTGATAAGTTTAACCTTTCTAAAAAGTTGCAAAATATAAAAATTGACACCAATTTTTCAATAATTAAAGTAAACCTTCAGCCCATCCTAAAAATTAACAGTATCCTTAGAAAAATTCAAATAAAACTTTTAAAACAAAATATAAAGGAAAAGCACAGAGAGCTGAAATTTCTCCGTAAAAATAAACTTAACCACCGTAGCAACCTTGCAAGTTTAACTACCACTGAAGATTAGAACTTACTTTCATCATTCATATATAAAATCACTTATTTTAAAGGCTTAACTATCAAACGAAAGCTAGAAAAACTTCGCCTGTCAGTAAAATAAAAAAAAACAGAATCAGACACTGTAAAAATAAATTTCTTTTTTCGTATCTCACCATAACATAGACGGATTCAGCCGGTGAGGCTTAGGTTGTTAAATGGAAACATTAGGCTTAGCTGGCTTTTATAAGATACGTAATACGGAAATGAAACTATAATTTTATGTGGCTTCTTGTAATTGTGGAGTAACATCTGAAATGTTTCTTGGTATTGAGTAGTCAGGTTAGGCCTATATACGTAATGACGTAAAACTAAGATGATAGGAAAGTTGGACGTTAGGCAGAAAGAACTTAAAATTGTACGAACAAAACTCATTTGCTGCTGTAGTGTGAACTAATACTAGTTTCGTTTTGAGTTTACTTACTCGGTTACTGATCAAGTATATTTTATTATAACTTACAGCTTTTACAGTAAGTAAGATTAGGTTTTAGAACAGATATGACGTTTCGATCAATGGTGCGATCATTGTCAACTAGACAAGTTTTTGTGGTGAAAAGAACGTCTTACTTTTATTAAATCTAACAATGTATTTCTAGAATTGATAGTAGTTACTTATTCGTGTAAGTATCAATTCGCGTGAAGTTTACAGATTGTTCATCTATGGCTAAACAAAACAATCCAAAGATGAATAAATATAAAAAAGTATGGAATACTTTATGCAAAATACTTGCATAATCTTAGGTATGTGTGGGGAATTAACGGTTAAAGATCTATATATATATATATATATATATATATATAGATAG
>NW_013668524.1:115677-120933 GCF_000517525.1 Limulus polyphemus | reverse complement strand
GTCTAGCTTTCGTTTGATAGTTAAGCCCTTAAAGTAAGTGATTTTATATATGAATGATGAAAGTAAGTTCTAATCTTCAGTGGTAGTTAAACTTGCAAGGTGGTTAAGTTCATTTTTGCGGAGAAATTTCAGCTCTCTGTGCTTTTCCTTTATATTTTGTTTTAAAAGTTTTATTTGAATTTTTCTAAGGATACTTTTCATTTTTAGGATGGGCTGAAGGTTCACTTTAATTATTGAAAAATTGGTGTCAATTTTTATATTTTGCAACTTTTTAGAAAGGTTAAACTTATCAACACATTCTTTAATTTCATTGGGTTTTTTTGTAATAAAATAAATTTCTTTTTTCGTATCTCACCATAACATAGGCGGATTTATCCGGTGAAGCTTAGGTTGTTAAATGGAAACATTAGGCTTAGCTGGCTTTTATAAGATACGTAATACGGAAATGAAACTATAATTTTATGTGGCTTCTTGTAATTGTGGAGTAATATCTGAAATGTTTCTTGGTATTGAGTAGTCAGGTTAGGCCTATATACGTAATGACGTAAAACTGAGATGATAGGAAAGTAGGACGTTAGACACAAAACTTAAAATTGTACGAACAAAACTCATTTGCTGCTGTAGTGTGAACTATTACTAGTTTCGTTTTGAGTTTACTTACTCAGTTACCGATCAAGTATATTTTATTATAACTTACAGCTTTTACAGTAAGTAAGATTAGGTTTTAGAACAGATATGACGTTTCGATCAATGGTGCGATCATTGTCAACTAGACAAGTTTTTGTGGTGAAAAGAACGTTTTACTTTTATTATTTAAATATAACAATGTATTTAAATTCTAGAATTGATAGTAGTTACTTATTCGTGTAAATATCAATTCGCGTGAGTTTACAGATTGTTTATTTATGGCTAAACAAAACAATCCAAAGATGAATAAATATAAAAAAGTATGGAATACTTTATGCAAAATACTTGCATAATCTTAGTAATGTGTGGGGAATTAACGGTTAAAGCTCTCTCTCTCTATATATATATAGATAGATGTACCTGGGTATTTGTTAATTGTGGGATTGTTTGATTTTAATAATAAAGCTTCTCTGATTTTTTGTTCTGTTAGTGCCAGGCTCATGTTTTTGTACTGTGACGTTCTGTTCAGACAAACTGTGTTTAATAATGGTTGGAGACGGCTTGAATGGGTAATGAAGAAAAACTTTAATATAAGTTTAACATAACAGCAAATGCACAACGTTTCGACGTGGTTTTGTCATCATCAGGTACAAGTAATTTACACGGATATATATACAGTATTGAACAAAGAGGTCACATGACCGGATACTGTTGCAAAACTTAGATGAGGTATCTTGGCACCCCGGGGTATTGGCTTAGAGTAGGGTTGTTTTGTTAAATTAAGATAGATTCCTTGATTTTTCGTTTGTTTATGTTGGGTTCTTTGTTTAAAATGACTGTGTTTTTAATAGATATACTATGGTTTTTGGAGTTGCAATGGTGAAAAACATGGGACGGATTTTTATTGTGTTCTGTCAATCTCGTTTCCAATTTTCTTCCTGTTTCTCCGATGTATAATTCTGGGCAGTTATTGCATTTTATTTTGTAAATGACGTTGGTATTGTGTGATTCTAAATAATTTTTGTTTAGTAACGATTTTAATTTAGAGCCGGGTTTTTGTGAGAATTTGACGTTACAGGAATATTGTGTTTAATGGCTAGTTTTGTCCAAGTGTGGATAATTCTTGAGCTGGTTACGGGAACAAAAGGTAAACTGCAGTGTAATGTACTGTTGTTGGGCTTGTTAGTACCAATTTTGTTCGTGAGTTGAGTTTTGTTGTGGGGAATGTTGGAGAGTTTTTCAACAATAGCTGGTGGGAATTTATTGGTGTGAATAAAGGAGTGCTTTATGTGGTTAATTTCTTCTTGCAACAGTATCCGGTCATGTGACCTCTTTGTTCAATACTGTATCCGTGTCAGTGTAAGTTACTTGTACCTGATGATGACAAAACCTTGTCGAAACTTATATTAAAGTTTTTCTTCATTACCCATTCAAGCCGTCTCCAACCATTATTACACTTTTGGTTTGTTTTCTGTTACTAAAACGCTTCATATACTGTTACTATACATCGTTTCTTCCATTATAAAGCATCTTCAAGTGTAGTAATATTTAGGTTTCTGTCCCTTAGGCGTCATTTCAATACAAAGTCCAAGAGCAGTTCAATTTTATTCAGGTCAGAGCATAGTGCTAATCAAAGCATATTTTGGCTATTACTGGTCTCAAACCAGTGCTGAACATGTCTTACCATATATTGTAAAACATACTTATGTTGAAAAAGTTTGGGCCTTTTCTATAGAATTTCATAGATAAGCTGCAGCTTTGGCCAGAGTGTGACAATAGAACAATGCATTAATGACATCGTGAAATGCTATGTCGGTTAAAACTGGCTTACTCACAACTGAGACAACACAAACATATAGTGTTTTCCAGGTTAGTTTTAGATTTTGATCCATTTACTCTTAGGAAACAATGAGTAGTGGTGGGATGCATGGATCCACATGATACTTTTTCAATGCTTTGAATTTAAATGTTAGCTATAAGACTCGTGAGGTTGATATCGAGTAAAAACGACTGAGGTCTAAATATGTATTAGTTATAAGTACGAGTAAATTATTCAGTTACTCGGCGAGTTACGTGTTTTTTATCCATCAAAGCTAAGTAGCTAAGCTAGGCGTACGTCTCTCAGTTTGTAATGAAATGTTGTATTTGAAGTTAGGCCTACATTTAATAGCAAAATTATGTTAAAAAGTTTATATATTTGAGCTTAGGCAAACAATTAAATTCAATGGTGGAAACATTAGAGGAAGAAAAAAAAATCATTTTGTTATTATCACGTGAACTGTGCTTCGCAATATTCATCAAATAACACATAAGAACTCGCTCAACGATAGAACATGTTACAACAATACTATATCCAGCCTATGATGTTCATAGAACTATGATATTTGATAAATATTATAAAGATTATCAGCAGCCAATTAACCATTTGGAGTCAATGTTACACAAATATAGGATGTCATTGATACTAACACAGGATATAATATTGACAACGTGAGTACTCAAGACACTTTAGGCTATTTACTTTTTCCAAATCGCTGTGGGTAATGTGCTAAATAAATGGTAGATTACTGGATGTGTTAATGTGGAATATTAGCCTGGCCACTAAATATTCATCAGACAGAAAATATTTGAAAGATGTGGTATCCGATTCAAATCTATCATTCAGGTATTTGATTGTGGGTAGGGAATTCCATAATATTAGATTTCAAAGATAGTCTGCAGATCATAAGTTGCTCATCACGGGAGTGAAGGCATAATTAACTTATACATTTAGAAACCTCACAAGAAAACATATTTCACATACGTATATTTTATACTAACAAATTGTTGGGACATTGTACTCCCACTGAGTAATGTGTCATAATTAGTAATTTACACTTGAATCTCATGATGCTCCCCTGTATTTTTAATAAGAGTTATAAGTATTAAATCTATAAAGACTAAACTAGTACAAAAAGGTCACGTGGTCGGTCAAATTGACCGAACCCCTATTGAGAGAGTTAAAAGATTTACAAAACATAAAGTGACATTATATACTCTTGTATATTAGTATAATAGCCCCCAGTGGCACAGCGGCATGTCTGCGGACTTATAACGCTAGAAACCGGGTTTCGGTACCTGTGGTGGTCAGAGCACAGATAGCCCATTATGAAGCTTTGTGCATAATTACAAACAAACAATTAGTATAATGCCTCAACAATTAATGATATATAAATAAAGATTAAAAGTTATAAAATACTGATACAGATCACAGCATAAATTTATTTGGCTGCTAAAATAAAATAATTACAAATATCGGAAACAAACAAAAAAAGTTTTTTTTTAATATACATAAATGAAAATGTCCCTTGTTCAGATCCTACTACTGCAGTTGAGAATTTGAGAAACTGTGTTTTGTTTATCTATAACTATTGTATTTAATTAAGATAAATAAGACATAAACGACTACGTTTGTTTTTGTAGTTCTACCTATTGATGTTGATGCTACGTCCTGTACAATAAAGTTGATGTATTCACTTTTCTCAGTGTGGTATTCTGGTACAAAGATATTAAGGTAATTACAAGTATCGACAAAGTACTGGTTCAGGAAATGTTAAGCAGAGAATAATATCTAACTCAGTTGGACAGACACTTATTTCTTTACATTTGTTGAGATAGAGATAGCTTTATACTGTTGAAAGGATGACACTTTATCACACTTTTCTATTGAAAATTGTAATATCCCTAACTCATACGTGCAACCCTTCTGCTGCCGTTTTTCATGTTACCTTCTATTTAAGATATTCTGTTTGACATCTCTTATTTTTTAAATATTGATAGGAAACTATCCCTTCTGTCAGACTGAAGAAAAACGTATTGTGAAAATAACTAACACTTTCATGTTTCAAGAGAATAAACATAAAACAGGAACACAACAGAAAAAGAAAACAAATGCACAATAAATTTTTAAACGTTAATATCACACAAATCTTCCAAGATTTCACCACTAAAATGCATAGAAAAAACACAGAGCGAAAATTACATAAACTGGTTTTCTAATCGTGCAACCCACCAGAAGGTAACCACTCTAAAAAGCCCCCTAAATTTATCATACACTATATGAACCACAGAAAACATCGATAAAGAAGTTGCGCACTTAACTCAAAGCTTCACTAACGTTAATCAGTTACCTACTAAAGTAGGTATAGAAACTATCAATACATTAAAAAACACAGACAAGAGGCATTTAACAAACAAACAAACTCAAATACTCCACAAAACAATGGAAACCTAATTACTTGTCCCATCACATATATAGAAAATATTAGCATACCGCTATCACAAGTTTCGAAAAGACTAGCACATAAATATAACCTTAACATAACGCCTAGATTCATTTTCAGCCCTGGAATAAAAATTAAACACGTTAAGAAAAGTATATAACGAACGCACCTCACCAGGAAACATTTACAAAATATAGTGTAATAGTTGCCCAGCTTTTTATATAAGTGAAACAGGATGTAACTTGAAGATTAGGTCAAATGAACACCAGAAACCCCCTTTATAAGGCTATGAGTAAAAACAAACACAGTTTCGTCATCGAATTTGAATTCATCACGACGATTAATCGAGGTTGTGTAAGTCTAAACG
>NW_013668524.1:114163-114802 GCF_000517525.1 Limulus polyphemus | reverse complement strand
GGTTTCTTTGTTTAAAATGACTGTGTTTTTAATAGATATACTATGGTTTTTGGAGTTGCAATGGTGAAAAACATGGGACGGATTTTTATTGTGTTCTGTCAATCTCGTTTCCAATTTTCTTCCTGTTTCTCCGATGTAGAATTCTGGGCAGTTATTGCATTTTATTTTGTAAATGACGTTGGTATTGTGTGATTCTAAATAATTTTTGTTTAGTAACGATTTTAATTTAGAGCCGGGTTTTTGTGAGAATTTGACGTTGACAGGAATATTGTATTTAATGGCTAGTTTTGTCCAAGTGTGGATAATTCTTGAGCTGGTTACGGGAACAAAAGGTAAACTGCAGTGTAATGTACTGCTGTTGGGTTTGTTAGTACCAATTTTGTTCGTGAGTTGAATTTTGTTGTGGGGAATGTTGGAGAGTTTTTCAACAATAGCTGGTGGGAATTTATTGGTGTGAATAAAGGAATGCTTTATGTGGTTAATTTCTTCTTGCAACAGTATCCGGTCATGTGACCTCTTTGTTCAATACTGTATCCATGTCAGTGTAAGTTACTTGTACCTGATGATGACAAAACCTTGTCGAAACTTATATTAAAGTTTTTCTTCATTACCCATTCAAGCCGTCTCCAACCATTATTA
>NW_013668524.1:109402-113212 GCF_000517525.1 Limulus polyphemus | reverse complement strand
ATGGATACAGTATTGAACAAAGAGGACACATGACCGGATACTGTTGCAAGAAGAAATTAACCACATAAAGCATTCCTTTATTCACACCAATAAATTCCCACCAGCTATTGTTGATGACATGATGATGACAAAACTTTGTTATACATTTGCTGTTATGTTAAACTTATATTAAAGTTTTTCTTCATTACCTATTTAAACCGTCTCCAACCATTATTTGTCTCAAAGTGGGTTCCTCGTCATCGAATTTAAATACCTCTTCTAAGTTTTGCAACAGTATCCGGTCATGTGACCTCTTTGTTCAATACTGTATATATATTCATATCCGTGTCAGTGTAAATTACTTGTACCTGATGATGACAACACCTTGTCGAAACGCTGTACATTTGCTGTTATGTTAAACTTATATTAAAGTTTTCTTCATTACCCATTCAAGTCGTCTCCAACGATTACTAGTCTCAAAGTGGGTTCCTCGTCATCGAATTTGAAACCAAAAGTGTACCCAATCTCTATTAAAGTATTAGGCCAGTGGCTAAACACCTTTCAACCACTTTTAGTAATATGTATGTGTATGAGCAGAGTCGGATTATGGTTTACCAGGGCCATAGGTCCAGGCAGTATTTGGGAATGTTGATAATAATAATAATAACTTACTCTTGTCTCTATTCTGCCAATTTTACGAACCATAATTATTTTTTTTACTTGGGTGGCCAGCGGGGCCATAGGTGGCCTATGTATTTACTGTATTCTATATACGTACAACGCAATGTATACGTATTAATGAACGACGAAATAAAGAATAATGCTTTTTAAAATTACTTTTAGGTTTATAAAATACTATGCATTCTGGTTGTATCGTATATTATCGTGTATGTCTGTGGTCCACCACCTTCCTCAAGAGCGTTGAGAATTGGTAGGGACGCGCAATTACAACTATAAGATCATATAAATTATATCTGAAAGTAAAAATTAAAAAATCAAGTTTGTTTGTTTGTAGTTAAACACAAACCTACACAATAGGCTGTCAGTGCTGTGCTCACCAGGGGTATCACCCGATTTTTAGCGTTATAAGTTTGCAGACATACACATACACAAATAGGATATACAGTACGGAAGGTGAAATAAAACACGTTTAAAGAGGGAGCGCCATAAAAATAGTTTTCGCACAACTGGTATACTTAATCATTTTAGCCACTTTCTTTATTTCTAATGGTCGATAAAGGATATATTTCCTTTCAAATATTGACACACAGATGATATGATATTAGATAGACACGTAGGATGTAGTATAAAAGCAAATAATTTAAATTATATGCTGTAACAGTGCATGCAAAAAGAACGATATATTTGAAAAACAGATTATTATATTTCGTTCGTTTGGTTAGATATATTGTATCCCATCACGCTTTGCAAATTGGGACTTGGAATCACGTGATATTCGTTTGACTACATTGACGCCTGAAGTGAACATTGATACTGTGTTTAGTCTTTAGAAAAAAAAAGGTATTGTAAATTACTTGCATTTTATTAGTTCTACAAGGTGGTATGCCCTTTTCTCAATGCATTGTTTAGAATACTGCGTTTAAACTAAAAACAGTAACATTTGTGTAGTATTATAAATATGTGTACTAAGTTGAAACTTCCTTAAGCTTGAAAAATGGCTAACACTAACAACGAACGTTGTCGTTTGTTAATGTAGGGTCTACGTTAGGAATGAACGGATGTGCGTAGAAAATTTGTTTTTCAACTTAAGTCGCGTCGAATTATTTGTAAGGCATAAGAAGTAAGATTATGGTGTTCATAATTTTATATCTTTCAACATCGAACATACCTTAATGTTTTCTGTGTTGTTATTTTTATGTTTAGAGTGTTGGGTCTTGGTTAATATTTTTACGAACTTATTATTGTATCAGTAAGAAACAAAAGCTTCTTAGTTACATTTATACATTGGGTATCTACGTAAAAATTAAATGTCAAGACCGTATCGGAGTATACTACTTTCTAATGGCCATGCTACGCCTGAGATTGAAATTTTAATTGTTTTTTATATCTTTTAACGTATTTTAAGTGTAATTATTATCAGTATTAATGTTACTATTTTATTTTTGTTATGTACTACGTTAACTTGTGTATAATTTAAGGAGAAATCTTTCAACAGAACTTCAGTTTGTTTTTTAACGTAAGATTTGCAATTATGATTTATAAAGATTATGAATATGAGTACTTTTATGCTGCTTTGTCATTGTTAAGGAGGGGAAAATTCTGTATTTTATTGTTGACTGAAAAACCATAACATTAATAATTATTAAGACCTGGTGCCATGAAAAACTGTGCTCTGATATGGCCACACCTTTTTAAAATTGTTATTACTGATTTGACAACTGACTACTTTTCCTATTGTAGTTAATATACATCGTAGGTACAGTGTATGAGGGTAATGGATCACAAAAACGACAAACCTAGCAAGTTCCTTTCTTTCATTTTTTTGTGTTCATGTACTCTGCCAGTGGCAGTTACTGCTGTTTCCCAGGCTTCCTGGTATCTGTTTGAAAATCTGAAAATTGTGTTGAAATCAGCTCAACTAATGTAGCTAAACTATTTACTAATAATTACTATTGCACTTTTTTTTATTACATGTTTATTTTTTTTCAGCTAAATTTTTTGTACAATATCCTGCTTTTTCATGGCTGCACGTCATAATATACTTGCTATTTTTGAACTATAGTTTTTATACTCATTATTGAAGTAGAGGTAACAAAAACAGCAAATAAGAAAGTAATGACTTTTGTAGTATTAATACCTCAAGATGATTTAAACTTAAAGTAAAATGATAATGTTAATGATTTAGTAAACTCAGTTGATAACTTTCAGGTAAGGAATTTAAACTTAAAAAAAAATTAACTACTGTACTGAAACTATTATTATAAAAGATATATTACTTACACTAAGCACTTAGTATAAGTTAAACATTTCTTAAGAAGTAAAGCCTTGCATGCACTTTTGCAATCATATTGTCTTTAGTTTTGGATCTTCTGCATTAATAAAAATTCATTGGTTTTATCATTCAAATGTACTTCTGGAAGTTGAAGTAAAAATATATATATAAAAATATACTGTAGTATAACTTGTCTGAAATAGAAAAAAATTAAAAGCCCACTAACATATTTTATCAATGCAGTATTTAAACATTATATTTACTGCTATTTAGTAGAATGTAGTTAGAACAGGTTTTGCATGGATAATGAAATCCTGGAAAGTTATTGAATTTTTTAAACTAATTTTTCAGTATTGGAAGTCTAACTACATTAATCCTACATTCCATGTTTTTACTTACAACTAGCTGTATGATTGAGTTTATCTCTATTTCACGAAAACTGTCTAAAAAAATTGACTATTAAAATAAGAAATATCCTGGCTTGGCAAAACTGATCAATAATAAGCTTTTTACTATGTACCTCACTCAAGCAAGATCTGAAATCATAAAATGTTGATAGGATAAATAATATGGACATTCCAAAATGTTCCTTATTGTGTTCAGCATACCCTTCAAAAATAATTAACATTTTAACTAAGTTAATGAGTTATTGTCTGACAATCATTAATAAAAAAGAAAGAGAGAAATGCAAATCCAAATTGCAATGAGTTAAAAGAATGAGTTTTGTAATATCAACAACCATGCATTAAATAACAAGGGAACACATGCATTGGGAAATATAGCTCTCAGGCTATTTGCTGTGTTTGCCGAGGAAAACTGAATCCATGATTTTAGTGTTCTAATTTTTTTTATTATATATATATATATATATATATATA
>NW_013668524.1:101887-108773 GCF_000517525.1 Limulus polyphemus | reverse complement strand
TCCTTAGTTTAGACAGTTAGGGTATATTGTGGATCTCGAAATGTTTTGGTCTTAGCCGAAACAACAAAATGGCTCTAGACCTGATTTAGACCATCTTTACCACTAAATACCAAAACTCTAAAACCCATCCTTTATCATTTAAATATTTATCAAGGTTTCCCTTAATTTAACTGTATTTATCACATCTGAAGATGACTATTACCCTGCCAAAATTTATATTTGTCCTTCAGTCGTACTATTTTCACCATTAAGTATGAAGAAAAATGTTGCATCAACACTATCAGTTCCCTGAATTAGATTCTTCATTTTTATTTTAAGAGAAAATAAGATAAGTTTGGGGTTTCCTATTTTCTCATTTGATCAACTCGCTTGTTCTTCTGTAATTCTTTCTTTAATTTCATCCTTTATACCAACTATAAGTCAACCTGATTTTTTACTTACACTTTTTACTTTTCTTATATCTATAAGGAACATGCCTTTCTTGAATATTTAAGAATTAATTTTTCAATTTTTTCTACATTTGACCAGTATTTTCAATGAATTCATTTGTCAAGTTCACAGTAGATAATTCTTGTCACACCTCTTCAGAGATTCTTTTTTTCAAAATTTCATTATTCCTAATCTCCATATGCAGCAAAATATCAAATCTAATTGAGTAATGATCACTTACACCCAAATGTTCCTCAGTCTCTATCAATCATTTCTTATTAGAAGTTGACAATAAGTGTAGGTTCCCTAACCAGTTGTTGAAGAAAACCATCCTGAATAGTTTCTAAAAACTTGTCTTCCTTATGATTTGACTCGGATATTTCTCAATTTATGTGCATGAAATTAAAATCTCTTATAACCTCATTAACAAGTGAATCCTTTGTCACTGTAGAGTTTCTCATTAATTTTATCAGTTTCATTTGGTGTAACAAATTCCATCTAAAAGCCTTCTCCCCTTATAACCACTGACAAAAACCCAAGTAGATTCAACTTCATATTTTAAATTTGAACAGCCTGTAACCCACATTTTACATATAAAGCCACTCATCCTCCTCTTTTTAATATTCTATCACTATTAAACAACCTATAACCCTGTGAGGTAGTGAATTCTATTTTTGTTTTGCTATGGTTTTGTTTACTGTTCATTTATTATTCTTTCATTAGTTTAGTTTAGCTGTGAATTTTGAGTTACGTTAAAGCACTAACTCATCTTCTAGCTGATCATGTTATTTTTGTATTATGTATATATTGTGAGATACCAGTTCCCCTAGCAGTGATGTACAAACAATATTAATGTTGTGAAGAATTATGTAAATTTATTGTAACATGAAATGTAATCTTTTGATCTGACTACTGAATAAAAACCATGCCATGAGCTTCAACAAGTTAGTTTATGAGATATAGTTGAAAAGTATTACTGATAATTATTACTTGATGTTGGCAGTGATTTTGTCTAAATACGGAATATTGTTGTTTTGGATTTAGGTTTTTTTCTTTGTCTTGGTCTTTTTCCTGATTCCCTTATTTATGGAACTTTGTATTTCAATTGTTTGAGATTTTTCATTTCGATTTTCTATGGTTGTCAAAATAAAATAAATTTGTTTTTGTGTTTTAAACTGTTATGACCCTGTATTTCACGGATTTTCCTTTCATTAAAAATAGTCTACATTTAAGTTTTAGTTATTCCCATTATATCAAAATCTTCTCTTCTGCCCAGTGTTCTGAAGTTGTACATTTTATTTCTTATATTTCTAGTAGTTCAATAATAACAGCTTATCCCTTGCAGTTTAAATAATAGCCCTTACCCTATATAAATATAAACCACCCATTCCAAAAAGCCCCCCTCCCCCCAAAACTGATCCCACAAATCCAGCCATGCAATCTGCTTTTCTAGGCTAGGATATTTTGGGGACAACTTTCTGCTTTTAAGATAGACAATGAGGGCTACAAATATAGTACTGTGATGTATGTTATTAGCATTATTTTGTGAACTTGTGTTCTTTATTAATTTTCCTTTCTTTCAGATCTAAGATTAATAAATTTCTTTAAAAAATGGTATGTTTTACTTAGAGTTATCATGCCATGTGATGACATTTTGGGTATGGCAGATGCAGTGTTATTAACCTTTTTATAACATATTCATTGCTTTAACTCCTGTATTCGTAGGAATATACACAACAGCACTCTTGATCAAAGTTTTCCCTAATCTTGGACAGAAAAGGCCCAAATAGCAGAATGGTAATGGGGTTTTATAGGCAGTCTCCCACTCAAAAATGGTTTTCAGCAATTTTGAGGGTTTAAAAAAGCTTCTGTTGGAATCTTTTATTCTATTTTTAAATATCTGTTGTTAGAGCAAAAATTAATGAAACTTAAAAGTAATAAATATAATCATAATATAGTCTAAAATTTAGTTAAAGATTGTAAGCTTCTTGGTATAATTTCTACAAAAGCTGCAGTTTGCCTGACCATAGAACATTCTTGAAATATTAAACATCTGCACTGTAAAATGCTCAAAAATTACAGACTGCCTCCCTTAAAATTTTTCAATTGTATTTATACTTCACTGTCAAAAATTCTGAACATTTATCTGCTTAAGCTTCACAATCACAAACTTAAAAAAAAAATTACAACTTCCACAAATTAAGTTTTATTCACTTTCAAAACTTTAAGTGTTACAAGTTTTTAGTTCACATAGATGGTGAAAAATGTGTAATGAAAGTATAATTGTAGTTTATCTTGTATATGCAGTTTTGATTCTGTTTTACATCACCATATAGTAACCTAAGTTAATTTAAGTTTGAGAATAATGTTATGACCTTTTGTCAAACTCATTGTTCCATATTAAACAGCAGACCAACTGTTTAATGAATGTATATATGTGTTAAAGATTTTTTTTTTCCATCAGAGGAGAAATTGAAAAGAAAATATGTAATGTAGAGGCCTAATACATTCCTTGATTAGCCTTATCCACTGTTGTGTACTGCAGTTTTATCTATTCTAGGCTCATCGGCACAGCTTGGGTCAGCAAACCAAATAAATACTTTTAGGCCTCTCATAATGGTGAAGTTTATATAATATCTATGGGATTTTGAGTCCATTTTACAATCATTAAACAGTTGGTTCACTGTAGTTTATCTTGTTCTCTTTAAAACTTCGATCAAATAATATGAAACTTTGATATTGTTGTAATGGACTACTTTTTCATGAGGGATATTTTCAATTATTCAGTAAAAATAAATGCAACTGTATGACCACTTATCTGTAGTTTAATGTATTTCTTCGAGAAAAGTGTTTCTCAGCCGGATTTGCCAGATGACTCGGGTGTCTAGGCTTTGGTTGTTGTGACCCATATTATCTCTACAAGGGTGAAAGAACAGTTCATTATAGTCCACAACAAAGTTGATATGTGCACCTCAAGGACTAAAAATGTTGACACAATGCAAATAGCTTGTGACCTCCCTCCCTCCCTGAAAATCTGCTTGCGACTCCCTTGATCATCATTTGAGAAATTCTTTTCTAGCATGTTCTGTACATGCTCATTCCATCACATTGATTCTAGAACTCTATAGCCGACAATATTGTCATCAAAGTTTTGCTGAAATTATGGCTTTTCTCTAGATTAAAAAGGCAAAATTTAAAAAAATGCGAGTTTCAACAAAAATATTTGGAATATTTCAGTGTCTTTTAAAATTTTAAATGCTTACTTTTTATATTTTGTTTATAGCACTACTTCAGAAATTAATATTGTCGAGTACTAAAGTTTACATTCAGAATTAACAGTACTAGTCATTTAAAATTCACCGACTCCTTTAGAATGTATGCTGAATTTCAATTAAAATTAGATCTTGCAAAATTGTCAAGCATCCACATGTGGAGCAAAAGTTTTTTAATATTTTAAAGAAATACATCAACCATAGATCTCAATCCTTAGGGCAAAAAGCTCAAGTGGTGTAGATTTATTGTCAGATTTCTTTACAAAAACCTTTTCATTGGTTATGTACTGGGCCAAAATAATCCAATTTTGTCTTTTTTAGAGGCCATAATGTTTTTGTTTTTTTTCTAATTAAAAGAGATGCTTTTGGCAATAATCAATGTTGCATTCAAATGTCTACTTGATGAAGATCAGTCTGTATAATGTTTTGTTATAAAAAAAATTGTATTTGGCATAATCAACAAGAAGCTGTATTCACTTCTGAGGTATAGACAAAAAATTTATAACCGGAATAGATTCACTGTTGCAAGTAAATTCACACAAACACACACTGGAAAATTTATAAAAGAAATCTGAACCGGTCCAACATATGGTTAAACTGGGCATTTAGGCTGGCAGCTGGTTCTTAAAGAAATCTCTGCCCTTTAACAACATAATTTTTGAAAATATTTGTTTTAAATATCTTCTATATATATATACAAGAAAACTTGTATTGAAAACAAAACTTATTAAATGCATTTGTATAGGAAAACAAGATATAAAACATTGTCTAAGTGTGCAACAGTATGAGAATGGTTTCAGTACCAATACTAGTGTGAATCTTTGCTTTATTGGCTTGTCACTTTGACATGTATGTTCATTAGCCAATCAGATACATGTTGAGTTGTTCTTTTGGCAAGTTAAAATATGTTTAGTAAATGTTATTTGATTTTGGTTATAACTTAGAGGAGTTTTTAGTTCAGGCTAGAGTATGGTATTTAAGAGAGAGAGAGATGCAATGTTTTAACACTTCTTATTAAACTAAAGTTTGGAAACATTAAGTATTCTTAGAGGATTACAAATTATGAAATGTTAGTGCTTTGTTTAGTGATGTATGGTCATTAAGTATTTATTTTAATGATTTGTTTCATGGTCTGTTTTTTTATAGCTAGAAAATTCTATATAATTATTACTGGATTGGATTTTCTTATAAAATACAGCAGTAGTTAGTTTTGATGAAGCTTGTATTCTGTTACAATCAATAAATTAAGCTCTTGAAAATGACACATTGGCCCTAGAAATGTTTTTTCCATTAGACTTTGTGAAACATGTTAGAAGAGTCCACATGTGAGGAAAAATAAACCATTTCTAATTAGGGGATTCCAAATTATGAAATAAATGTTAGTTTTGTCTTGGTATTTTCAAAATTTTTTGATAGTTTATTTGTAATAATGCACATTTCATGAACTCTAACATTGTGTACAAATTACTTAGTATTATATTGAATTTGATATTTGGATGCAAATACAGTGTGTAACTAGTGTAAAGTTTATTTTATTGAAACAAGTTGGTATATGGTCCTTAGAATGTTTACCTGGTGTGAAATATAGTTAAATTTTAACTGAGCAAGATGTTAAATAATAAGTATGACTTTTTTTTTCTTTTCTACAGATTCTTAATCTTTGTTTCTTGGAACAAAAATGTCTCGCAGAGGTTATAATGGAAGCCCTTGGCAACAGGGAGGACCAAATTTTGGAGTAAACCAAATGGGTCTGGGCTTTGGCAACATGTTAGGCATGATGAATATGGAGAGATTAATGAGAGGAACTGGTGGTGGATTTGGTGTTGGTATGGGATTTGGCATGAGTAATGGAGGAATGGGTATGAACCAGATGATGGGATTACTTGAACCTGTCAGCAGGAATGAAAGAATGGGTATGATTGATCAAGGAAATCAAAGAAACAGGTTAAGAGGGAGAGGAAGACTTGTAAGTTCATACTGCTTTTCATGTCTGTTCTTCTTGAAGATTTTATTATAAAAGGCTTTTTCTGTTTGGCTTAATGTTTATAGTTATACTGTAAATTATTTTTAAAGAAATTAACTGAAAAAGAATATTACTTAAGTATTTATTTTGAAGGACATTTATTAAAAATAATTTTTTACTGGCAAAATGAGAGTACCTAAAGTAATGTTCCCATGTTTAATAGTTGGAAGTGTCCAAGATATATATTAAATGAAGCTATTCACTGAAACAATTTTGAGGTAGCAGGAATAAAAAATAAAGGTTGGTGTTTGTGTTTTTACACTTTTCTATTTTAATGAAATAAAACAACTATTAATCCTACCGATACAGGTCAAAGGCCATATCATTGCGTTTGTTAACTCGCTTTCAAAATTTTAGAACTACAATTTTATTAATGTATATCAATAAGTTTGCTGTCAAACTGTAGATTATAACTCAAATTTGAGTATTATACATTAGTTATTTTCTTCATTTAAAGGTAAATATTAAAAAAACAAATCCTAAATATCAATTTTTGTGTGTATGTCGAATGTAGCATTGGTCAAATTGGATGTTTGTGATGTCCAAATACAAAGTCTGTAGTTTCTTATGGATTAGATACTCATACTACTGACATTGAGTAGCTAGAATGTAAAATAAGAACCTCCTATCTTTTTTATTTTTCTGAGATATTGATATATTTATTGAATAAACCGAGGTGGCTCCACCCACCTCTTCAATTTTTGAAAATACCTGTTTATGTACACCTACTTGCCTACTTTGCTCATTGACATGTGCATAACTAATCAAAAGCTCAGAATGTCCCTCCTAGTGATTTTCTCAGCCTCTGAAATATCTGAGCAGCAAACTTTCTTTTAATGCTAGATTCCAAACAGTAAGGTAAGACATTAGTGAGCTCAAAATTTAATATTTTTTTAGACCCAAGTACAGCTTAGTTACTAAGCTTGATAAATTGTAGTGGAATTCTGTGGTATTTATATTGTAATTTATGATTTTTGGTTATTTCAAAATGTATATATAAAACATAAAAAAATTATTTCATTTCAAATCCACCACATACGATATTTGACAAGTCTTAGCAACCTACGGCAAGCAGCAAATGAGTACAATGTTCATAACTAGAAGAGATAATTGTTTGCTATACTTCTTTATTTACTGTTCTGTGTTTTAAGAAGAATAAGTT
>NW_013668524.1:78842-101296 GCF_000517525.1 Limulus polyphemus | reverse complement strand
AAGACAGGCCATTTTGTAAAGTCCAGTTTTATATTCTTGGATATGGTAATTTGAATGCATGTGCACCACGTCATTGCAACTTGTGTAGTGTTAGGCAGACACAGCTAAAAGGTCATTATAATTAAAATAATAACTATGTATAATGTTATGAGATTTAAGCTATTTAGACTAAACATTTGTGTTTTTGTGTTATAAATTGTGGTCATTCTAGAACAAAAAAAGCATAACTTGTATTTATTTCCTAATTTTTTTATGGTGGTTAAGAGATCGGTTAAATTTACCAAACCCGTACAGATTAATTACTGAAAATAACAGATAAAATAGTTTTTTTCTTAAGAAATGTTTGATAACTATCCAGACATTAAAGTTTTAAAATGGTGATTGAGGTCTAGGTGCTTCAACAGGCTGAGGACATGCCTGCACAGTAAAGAAGGGGAGAGAGGCTGCCCAAGTCTGCAGGTAAGGAAATTCCTCGGCCCACATGAAAGAAGCCATCTGCCGATAATGACGCACCTCCAGCTGTTGTCATGGGCTGTTGAATGCCAGAATATCAGTACCAATTGTATTTCTAATATTACATTGTGAACTAATAAATATTGAATGACTACCAGTAACTGAGAAATAGAATTTGCAGTCAAATAATGAAATCCAACTCAACAGTGGATTATAAACAATACCTTGAAGTGCAAAAATCAGTTAATGTATATTTTCAAAATGCAACAAAGAAAGAAAAAAAATGTTTGAAATCATGCACTAGGTTGTAACACTATCATGCTATATCTAAAAGTGAAGATTAGATTCAACTGCATAGAGGAAGTCAGATGTGATGAAGGCTTGTCACACTCCTATTGGTGCAGGACTACCTCATGCTAATTTGCATGCTTAAACGTAGCTGAAACACATGGGAATTTCAAGGGTAGTAGTAAGTGAAAAATTTGCATACTAGAGGGCAGTCAAATTGAGAATAGTTGTAGCTTTGAGGGAGATAAGTAATCATATTGGAAGTTTAGATGAAATAGCTTAAATCTCGTAACATTATACATTTATATCTATTTATTAATTTTATTATATTGACCTTTCACCCGTGCCTGGCTAACAATACAGTAGCACCAACAACGTGACTCACGTTCACTCGTTACCATATCAAATAACAAAAAGGTGACCTTTGGTCTGTACAAAGTAACTTGTCTTGGCTGTGTTTTAGTCGACTAGTATTTTGTAAAATACAGTCACATTTCAATTATTATACATTATATATGTATATAGATTATTGCTATTTTGAAATAAGTTCTTAGTTATTTTTCCTAAAACATAGAACAATAAATAAAGAAGTAAAGCAAACAATTATCTCTTCTAGTTATGACCTTTGTACTTGGTTGCTACTTTTTTTCAACCCTTTAGCTTATTTTGGATGGAATGCTTTGATACTAGACACTTAATGTAATACCAGTGATAGTATAATTGTTGGAAATATGGATTTCTATTGTTAACTTTTAGGAATTATTAATCTAGAGTTACATATAACAGGAATCTGTCTCTATATTACCATTTAATAGGATTCAGGAAGAAATCAAATGAGAAGACGATCATCACAGCAGCAAAGTCCTGGTGCTGGAGGTCAACGACGGAGACCAGCACAGCAGCAAGGACCTCGAGGAGGACAAAGAAAACGGCCAATGCAGCAAAGTCCTGGTGGAGGTTCTCGTCCTAAACAACAAAACCTTGGTGGAGGCCAAGGACAAAAAAATCGACAAGAGAGCAAAAATGAGGGTGATGAAAAAGAAGGACAAGAAGTTTACAATCCAGCTAGTCCTACTAGTGATGATGCTGAGCAGGTACAGTTTTCGGGTCATTGAAATATTATTTTTTTTAAACTGTTAAGGGTAATAATCTTAGAAATGTATTTCATAAAACTAGTTTTTTTAGGATATCAAGAAATAATGAAGTATTCTGGATAAGTTAGATATCAAAATAAATGACTGTTGTATTAGTCACTAAAGATACAAATATCATTTATTGAGTAGGACATTCAGTTTAGTTTGTGTAAGTTTGGAGCTAATTTTTCATTATATACATATTGCAGTCTTTCCACTAGGAAAAAAAAATCATTCATGGTTAGTGTTTACTGATTATTTTATGTGTCACTATACAAAGTCAAATGATCATTGTCTGACTCCTGTTGACTCTTAATAAACCTGTAAATATACATATATTAATGGATTAAATATGCCCCATGGAAAAAAATATTTAGGTTGTTTTATTAAAGTAATGGCCATTATTTCCATTTATAACTATATCCAAAAGTGTATTTCATAAGATACTCTTCTCAGTACATGCTTTACTGTAAAAATGTGTAATTTTAAAGTTTTTGAAACACTAACTCATATTATTCCTAAACAACTGTGATCTGTGTCAGTACCTCCTATAATATTATACTTTGGCATGTTTTACATTTTGACAGTAAGGTAGGGGGAGCCTACAGCTAATTACCTCCATTCATGTGCCGAACCATGAATCTAAAAAAATGATTCATTTTATCTGTGATAGATTGACTTGTGTCTGTGCTGGTCAAATATTTACCAGTTACTGAAAATGCTGTATTGAAGATATAACTGAAAGCATCTCTGCTTAATAATAGTAATATAAAATGATTAAATATATTAATACTTTGAAATTGAATTTCATAAACGTGTAAACATCCATGTAATTCATGATGAGGCACAACAGGCATCAAATCTACATCAGCATAAAGAACCATATTAAAACAATGAGGGTGTGGTAATGTGACAATCTTGATATTCATTTGGTAAAGAGTAGCCCAAGAGTTGACAGTGGGTGATTTTGACTATCTGTCTTCCCTCTAGATTATTACTACAAAATTATAAACAGGTAGTGCATATAGCCCTGAAGTAACTTTGTGGGAAATTTAAAAAAATATATACAAGATAACTTTAGTTGACAATTATATGGTGTTATTATTTTGAACTTACTTTTTGTGAGGATCTTTGTGTTTTATAAAATTTTGATTTGAATTATGTTTGCTCTGTACTTAAATAATGTCTTAAATGTTATTGTCTACAGTTATCCTTCAGGGGACATTCAGCCTGTATCATAACTTAGTATGACAGAAATTGTAGGTTATGTGGAGTATATAGTATATTCTACTGTTCCTGTTTAACCTTATTGTTGCTTATTATACCTTGTTAGTACTCTTTATTTAAAAACTGTTTACAGTGTTCATCAACAAAGGATGTTCAATTCACTGATAAGAAAAAATGCTTTTATTGTTTTGCCAATTTATAAGCTGAGGGCAATGTCATAAAAAATACTGTACATTTTAAATATGAAGCTGTATTTGCTGTTTGACACTTAAACAAGTAATAATATGGAACTTTGTTAGCAATGATAATTTGTATCTACTATTCAGTCTAGTTGATATGTTGGTGCTAGGTGGGGCTATGATAGATATTTTAACTTCCAAGATATGTTTAGGTAGCATATAGTGGTTTGGTGTTGTCACTTATTTTTAGGATTAATCATAATACTGTCAATAGTATATCCTATCTTTATATACATATTTTACAAACTCTTTAATGTTGGGGGATTCTCTGTGATGCTCTTCACATGAAGTCATAGCACTGGTGAGATAGTTTGAGATTAGTATTTTGGTGAAATGGTCTTTATATGAATTTGGAAATTTTACTGTCTTGCAGTGGATCTCCATTTCATATTGGTTGTACAGAAAAATAAATATAAGTCTCTTGCTAGATTATATTAAAAATAGATTGATTGATATATTGATTTTAATAGTTCAGACATTGTATTATAATGTGTTTGTTGTGTGACTAATTTTTTCTTTATTCAGTGTGATTTTCTTTATACAGAATTCTTAAGTTTTTTAATAGACATCACAAGTTACATCTTGAGTTCAAGGAATAGTGGTGTTTGTAAACATCACTTATGGAGAAGTTGCTGCTCTCAAAGTTTGAAACAGAACATTGACATTAGATGCATATCTGATTCACAAGTAGTGAAGATCATCTTCATGAAGACAATTTACTTTTAATGTTGGTATGTGACATGACTACCATAAAAAGGAAAATATTAGGAAAAAGAGGTGATACAAGTTATTGCAGTTTTATGTATGTGTACATCAATATTGGAGTGAAAATCCTAACTGCAGAGATTTGGGTGAAGTTACTGGTTTACTTTCAATGTTTCTCAGATGTTTTTCAAATATGAACAAATCATTTAAATAGTGTTAGTGTACTTGTTCATAGCATCTAACTTTGAACAATTCTTATGGGGAAATGTTTAATAATTCATGAAGAGTTTCCTCTTGAAGTTGCAACAGAAGCAATGGTGATGATTTATTTTTAGTTGTAATCTGTTTGTGGTGAATGTGTGTCTGAAGATAAACATTTGTATGGGGGCAGTGTATCTCAATTTTCACACTGTCATGGAGAAAATCTACATAAAGTTAATATCTTTTTATTGAAATTATTGGCTGAGGTTACCTAATCCTGTAGATGCCATTATGCAGTGATTATTACCCAGTTAATGAACAAAGCCATGATGGTGGTGCATTTCAAGTTGTATCTCTTTTTTAGAGAGTATCCACCTGAAATCTCACCTTTGTATGGAAAAGATCTGTTATTTCCAAATTGCCTCCCTTAACAGTCTTTAACCTGTGTATGTGGTGTAGGTATTTTGCCAGCAATGGAGATGTCTAAACTTTTTCTAAATTGAAGTGATAATTATGTGCCAGTGGTGAAAATAAGGTACTTATAAGTTGTATTATATAGTGGATACTACTTGTTGGATGCTGTGAAAGTTAGTGGTGATTTTCCACTGTATTGTAGTGCAGTACAACATAACTGTGTTATGTCCACTTATTTAATATGGTCTAATTTAGACCCCTTTGCCTTTTTTTTTAATTATAATAAGGCAGAGTTCATTACACAAGGGAGGTTTTTGAAAAGGTAAGACAGTCTTGATTTGTATTACCCTCAAATTTTCCTTTTTCTTGTGATGATGCTGTTTGAGTTATATTGCAAACCAGCATCATCCAAAAAATAATATTGATCAGTGTGAGAATTTGCTGATCAACCTGCTCAATCACATCATCACAACACACTTTTGTGTTCTTGACTCTGCATTAGCCACTTTCTCTTTTCAGAGATTCCGAAATCAAGTGAATGGCCAGAACCAAAATATAAGCACGGACCAGCAGGCAAAGGGCGAGGTTAAAGTGGCCAACGAAATGAGGTACCTTGAATTGGTGCTTTTAGCACTTTGGTAGACTCAGCTCTACTATTTTTTCTTTTTAAACCAACTTGATCTTCTAGGTTATCTCACTTTTTGAGATAAAAGGTAAATTACTATGTCTCCTCCAAGTGGTTTTATTTTTTGTAATAAGGTTTAAGTGAAATTAACTTTTCTGTTAATTGTCTACTTGTTTATGTGCATCATTATTTATACTTCTGAAAATGAAAGAATAATATGGGATAAACAAAATGTATATGTTGTTCTGTATTATATCACAGTAGTGGTATAAATGTTGTCAAGTTAAAGAAATCTTTAGGATACTTAATTAAAATAATAATTGTCAACGTTTGAGCTTGTCAAATATAAAACTATGACTGATGCAGCTTCAACTCAGTTTTTTTTTTAAAAGCATTACTATTCCTACAACTATATTTTGACACTAAAAATTTTGCTTTTGCTAACTGAACATTGACAGTTGGTTAAGATACCTTTATGTGATGAATATGCAGCTGCTAGCCATGAAAACTACTGTTCAACCATACATCCTGGAAAGTACCATGTTCTTCATGTGTGACCGCACAGTGCACTTTGTATATGCTTTTCTGTAGAAATAATTAATTCAAACAAATAATTTTTGACTGTAGTGCATATAGTGCTGATGCATTGGCATGTTTTCTATGCCTGAGAATTTGTGGCAATTAGGTTTTTCACTTACAAGCATTTTTAGATGTAATGGAAAAACAAAAAATTGTATAAGCAGCTGTCAGGTCAAAGTTTAAGGGTTTCTTTTCTTTACTTTTGCAACCACTTGTGGATATGTACTCTAAGTTGCTGTTTTTTAGGATGTCTGGTAGATACTGGAAATTCCTTTTTTCTCCACGTATCCTATCTATTAACTCGTGGTAATCTGGACAATTTCCAGTGACTGAGTTTTCAGATGCTCCTAAGACTGTAAATGCATAACTTTTTGCATACTTGTATTAAATTATTTAGCCAGAATTACAGAACACTCATAGCATTATTCATTTCTGGTTGTATTGAAGTTAAAGAGCAGAGTAGGAGTCTGTGCATGTGTTTCTGTCTAAAATTAAAGAAATCCTGAAGACACTTTTAAATTTATATACAATGTAAATGGTCTCCTTGTAGGAATAATTGCCCCCTCCATTTTTTTATTTGAGAATTGATAGTGTTCTAGACAGTGCTGTGTGGAATTGAGGAACATGCATTAGTTTTATTTATTAACATTCAGTACATGACCATTGTATAATGAAACTACAAATGTGTATTTGCTTTTCCTCTTTTCTTATGCCAACTGACATTTAGTTACAAAATGTTAAATGCTATTGTTTCTATCTCTGTATTTTTAAATCAAATTTAAATTTATTCTGATATTTTTTTATTGGTGTTGTCAATAAGTGAATCTGATTAAATAGCTGACTGTGCTATCTTCAGCGAGCTGAGTGCACTAATCTCAGTTGAATTGAAAAACACTTTATTGTGAGTTAAAAATAAGCAAGTTATAAGAAAATTTGATGCTCGTCTCATTAGACATGGAGTCACTTAAATAACTACCCACCATTCGTTTTTTAATTCTGCCAGAATGAAGGTTGTCTTTCTTATTATTTATTGTAATTTTTGCATTGATGAGTATTTAATAATCATGGGAATATGAATGCAAAGAAGCTAATTACTTTAAATATAGCATGCAAGGAAAAACCAGATAGCATTTTATTTGCTTGTTAATTTTGTGAAAAGTGCAGTTGATGGATTTGTTTATGAGAAAAGGAAAATTTGCTTATTTTATTTTAAACTTTTTATTGTTACAAAACAATTTGTAATGGAGGAGGTTAAGATTTATTAAAAGTTACATTATTACTCTCTTAAGGTATAAAGTTGTGATATCAGGCTCGAAATTAGCAATGGCTTTCAAGGTTCTCTGTGATTTCTTTGCCAGTTGATAAGCAAGGCATGATTATGAATGCTCAGACCAGTTATAAAAAAAAAATGTTTGTAGCAAAGAACATTTATGGGGAGAAATGCACAACATTAATATATCAGTAAGGTTTTTTTTTCTGGTGGCATGTGCAACATCCTTGCTCATCTTTCATTTGAATTTACTAGGATTAAAATAGAAAATAAAAATAGTGTTCGAGAGTCATTTAAATTTTCCTATTATTTTTTATTTTGCATAGGGAATGTATTTATCACAAACAGATAAAAATATGAGAGTATATCAAAAAAATATGAAATCAAAAATGAGAAGATTCTGGAAAATTCAAATCAGCTGATTAGTTATATTTATCAAGGGCATGGGAGTTGTGAATAGTTTGTTTTCATGTTTTTGCTATCTTGTCGCATTTTTGCAGATGACCTTTGAAGTAACTGTCAAACATTTGTCAGTGGCCAAAATAGCTAGTTTCAAGCCCTGATTGTTCTGTTAATCTTTCTTGCAATTTTGTTTACACTCCAAATAGTATATTGTAGATCTTGTAGTGAGGTTTCTTTTAGTTCTCTCTTTCAGATTTATAGCTTGTTATTCCTGCTACACTGTATTGATACTTTAGCATATTTCATGAGAAACCTAAATTAATTAAATATAAAGTGTGAAGATAGCTAAAATGTTGATGTACTTGTCTAATATTTATATATATTTCTACTGAAATATAGAAGAAGAAAGGGTCAGGACCGAAATACTTTCTATTGTACTGTATGCGAACGGGAATACCGTGGCAGCTTTCTTCAGCACAGAAAGACCAGCAAGGAACATAGAGTGCGTCACCTTTTTTATTTTATTTTTTGTTTTAATTTTCAATACTTACATGTGCATTCTCTAACTTTGATGGGGATATTTTTAGTCTTTGCAGTTTTTTAAAACTTTAGACCTGCAATGGCTTGTTTTTGCAATTTTTTGTTATTAAACACATTGTCATTGTTATTCAAAAAGCTAATTAATGCAACATTAAAATGTCTTTTAGATTCATGTAATAACTGATATAATAGTGATTTTTTAAAAGCTTAGTATAATTAGTGAGTGCTTGTATGAAAATGTAAATTAAGTAAAAATTAATTGATCCTATTTTTTTGTTTTACCAGTAGTAGTTGTTTGACCCATTTGATTAGATATAGTAAAAAATTTAAATATTGCATTTTTTTAAAGGAACATTAATTTTTTTTCATACATGTGGAAATTATGATTTATGGGTTATGTATTTTGGGGTTTTAATAAGTAATGGTTTGTTGCTGTAACACCAAATATTTCTACCAGGGCCTGAGTGTTGCCTAATGGCTAGGCTGAGGGTTCTTGGGTTTGAGACATAGTGCTACCAAATCTGCTTTGCATTTATAGCTCTGGGTGCATTATTTGAATGACACTCAATTTCATTACTGTATTAAGATTAGTAATCATTTCAGGTAGTGAGTGCTGCTGACTGGGTGTCTTCCTTCTGGTTTGCAGGCCAAAAGTAGGGACAGTAATGCTTGAATGATAGGTCCTTTGACTTGGCTGTTTAAACCATCGTGTGCATAAGGTGGCATTCAGATGAACTAACTGACTTGTAGAAGCTAAAAAGCAAGAGAAAATTAAAATTTTCTTTGTAGTTAATGTAGTACATTAAAAGTTATAAATTTTCGCAATACAGAAAAACCGGGACAGGAAATATCCAAAGTGTAGGTTGTGCAGAAAGTCGTTTAACAGTCAGGCAGAACTTCAGCAGCATCAGAAGACTGCTAAACACAAAAAGGTATATTTTTTTCAATATTTTTGGCTTGTTTACTTTAATTTTGTGTTATTTAGTTCAATACTTGGTGTTTTCTTTTGGAGGGTGATAAGTGCTAATTTTGTTTGAACATAATCATATAGTTGTTGACTCAGGCATTAATATTCAGTTGTTGCTAAATAAGATTTCTATATGTTCAGTAAAATAGCCAATATTAAAAATAGTTTCCGCACATTTGTAGTGGTTGTACCTGATTTTATTTTATTTCTTTAGAAAGTACTTGTACAAATAAATCTTAAACTATAAATATAAAAATATTTTAATTTTACATGCAAATCAACTTGCACTCAGACTAGTAGGAGTCTAGTCACACTTTGATTCTATACATTCACAGACAACTCTTTACTAAAAATACTTAATAAAAAAAAAAGTTTTTTTTCTGCCCAAAATACTTGTGATTTAAGCTTGCCACATTTCATAAAGATACTTACTATTAAAATTTATTGTATGGTTACATGGTGAATGCAAGGTTGGTGGAAGTAACCGAGCCTTCATTGATAATTAAGTGAATTTTTTTACAAGAATCTAAATTGGGTTGTTAACTTGCTTTCTTTTTTTTTATCAGTTGTTAATATTAACTTCAAATCAGAGCTGGTTTCTTAATTAGACTAAAAATAAAAATCAACCCATTAATGAGTATAGCTAATTAAATATATTCATTTTACATTTCTATTTTTAAAGATTAGAATGCATTGTTTTTAACTATTTTTGGTGCTAAACACTAATATTTCACAAGGTTGGCTTAAGGAATTTTAAATTAGACCTAAATCCATAACTCAACTAAACAGTCCATAATAATCTGTAGTTAAAATGTATTAATAAAAATGGGTTAATGAAATTAACTATAAAGAAAAAACAATATACTTTCTTTACAGAACTCATAAAGGCTAGTTGTTAGTTTCAAGTACTGTCATAAGTCTAGTGTTTGTTGAACAATTCAACACTAGTATAACTAAGTATAAGCAAACCTTGCACAGTCCTCCCTAATAACATCTTGTGGCCATTGAAAGCCCATTTGATGGCTTTGACAGTGTAACTTAAGAAAAGTTTAACATCTGAGGTAAATTATTGATGCTGTTACCATTTAGCTACTGATGCTGTTGAAGTAGTTTGTTAGTTAATTTCCATATTTTTTTTTATAGAGCGAAGACAGTAACTGGAATGATGAGGTATGTAATTTAAAATGTAGGTTTTTTAATATAGTTTGTTGCATGTTAACTACTTGATTTTTTTGAGAAGTCAAACTCTTCATGATAAACCTGAAAACAATTTCAAATTAACTTAATCAAATACAAACAAATTTTAATTTTATTTCGGGAGGTATTGCTTTAAAAAGAACTGAGTATTTCTTCTTGAGCATCTATACATTTTTACCTTGGATGGCAATTTAGAAACTGAAACCAGTTTTGTGGTGTATGAACTGATTTTTTATTACATTTCTGTACTTCAATTTATATTAAAAGCAAAAAAGATTTTAAAAATGTTCTTTTTTTTCTTCTATCACATAAGGATTATTCACAAATCGGGAAGAAAAACTTCCTTACATATGGAATTATTACTTAGTTTACCACAAAGAAAATTTCTTATTATTATCTTTGTTAACAAAAATATAAACAAAATGAATTAAAGGGAAGAACATTGATGTCAAACAAATATGCATCCTCATTCATCCTGATTTTTTTTCAGGAAATTTAGTTTTTAATTTCAAACTACATGTTGTTGTCTTTCTTTTATGTATTGTATTACAACGTTTTGTGAAAAATCTGTATGTGATGGAGAAAAATGGATGTTTTTGGATTCATTGTACAGAAATTACTGTAAGACATGTAAAAATCTCAAGACAATAAAACCATTGCAGGCCTGTGTTATCAAAGTATATTTAACCCTTTACATCCTGGTATTTCATAAGTGTAAATTACGTCAAGAAGTTTTAAAAAATTCTACCTAATCTCCCCTCAGTTTACTTACAGAGTAAGTAACTGGAATGTTTGGATTTAGAATTTTGTATGATGTATATTTATCACCTCTGCCACCAAAGGTGGACAGAGGTTGTTTTCATCCCCTGTGTGTTTTGTCAAAAAGATTTCTCAAAAACAGCTGAATGGATATGGACAAAAGCTGGTATACATTTGAATTATATACCAACTTAGAAGTGATTAATTTTTGTAAGGTCAAGGTCACAAAAATCTGCAAAATTTGTATCTGTTAACTTGGGACTGATTTTTTTATTCTGTAATTCAGTCAAAAATGATCAGATTTTGATGAAATGTATGCAGAAAATTATTCTTCATTGTCCTGCCAAAAATGGTCTGCATCCATTGGTAATGATGGACATATGGACACTTTCTTATTTTTTGAGGGCCAAATATGATTAGTGCTGCTGGCAGTGGTATGTGCTCTGCTGTGTGCCCCACTAGTTAATATTTATTTTGGATAAGGTAATAGAAAAAAACAATCCTGCATAGATAAAAAATCTTATCTTATTTCAAGTTATAGCTTTTACAGTAAGCTACCGATGTCAGAAGAGTTGCTTAAAAACCCAAAAAATGTGTTAGTATTTAACAATCCAATCAGTTTTTTTTTTGCAAGTTGGATGTACATGTCAGATTGTTTTGTATCTTCTGGATTAAACCCATTACAAACATTTTTTTAAGAACTGGTAATAAAATAATACTTGATCGTTAAATAAGCTTAATACTTGTCAACATATGAAACACATTTGCAAATTTGTGGTTTTTTTGCTTATTTCTGCCTGAAATAGCTTGAATGTGGTTAATTTTGGTGGTGTTAAACTAAAAATCATTGATGTGTAGACTTAGGATTAATTTCTTTCTTATAACATGTTTTTGCCATAAATCATAGTTTCCAAGCTTTGTAAGCGACAATCATAAATGTATTAATTGAAAACGAGGATTATCTTCTTCCTTATAATTGTTTTGCCATAGAAAATTCTTTCTTCAATAAATGGATTATTTTTTTCTAATTGTATATGAATTACATTAGAAGCCTTCCTTGATTGCATCTGCTCGAATAATTTAATTCATGTTTAGTATTGTTTTAATACTTATCCTGTATGTTTGTTTATGTTGTTGAACTAATTACTTAAAACAGTTATTTATCCACCTACAAAAACTGTTGCTTGTAAGTTGAAATTATGGGGCCTTATATTGGACTTCACCCTAACATGGTCTTAGAAATCTGTGGGAGTATTTTTGAAAAAGGAGTACAGAGGGAATTTTTATTAGTAAAAAAATAAAAATTATAAGGTAAACTAAGATAACTGCTACTTATGTTGAGTTTTAATGATATAACATCTTTTCATTATAAAATATTGTTCAACAAAGTGGGATAGTGTGGATGATATCATTTAATAGGCTTCTATTTGTATTATTGCTAATGCTCTGATATCAATAGCTTATTGAGATTATAAAAAATAAAGCAAAAAAATTATTTGTGTGTGTATATGTATGAAGTGCTAATACTAGTATCTCTAATAATTTAAGAAAATTTAACAAGATTTTCCAGTTTAGTGTCATGCTTGAACTAATTTTGCCTTTCATAATAGAAAGGTAAATTAAGAATTATAAAAATTAGTTTTCGGGAATTATATGTTGCATTGATCAGAAAAGATCTCACAAGTTAAGATTTATTAATAAATAAAGTTGTGTATTTTATATTTCTTGTGTATCTGTTTGTAATTTGTATCTAAACAATTCATCCAGTACATCTATGAGCAGGTTTGAACAATTAAATATTTGAACAGACAAAAAAAACTTGTTCATTCATATGATTTTTATCTGTACAAGTTATTGTGTGAAAAATTTGTTTCTTGAAAGAAGAAAAGTTCATTTGACATGTAATAATGACACAGATGTATAGAGACTACACTATAGATAGTTTCATTTATTGGTTTAACCTTATATAGGTTCATTCAGTGGGTCATTGGTAAGTGTACAGAATCTCAAATGCTAAAATGTGGGCTTGTTTCCCCACAGTAGACAGAGTACATATAGCCCATTGTGTAGCTTTGCTCTAAAACAATAATCATTTAGAGTTCCTCGAAACCAATTCAGATGTTAACAGTATTTCATTTGTGGTTTCATATGGAGAGTTTAAGATATGTAGACTTTATGTTGTGTCACTGTTTTAGTATCAAAGCAATCTCTGTAGGTGTTATGACTGTTGATTAAATGTTTTACGGGGGGTAAATATGGGATCTTACTTTGTTTTTTTTTTAAACAAGAAAATGTAAAATTTGACTATCTAAGTCTTGTTTTTGTGCAATACGATTTGTGTAAATGGTGCTGAAAGGAAATCAGTTGATTACCATCATAATACAGCCTTTTTTTTTTATTATAGAAAGAGACTAAAGATGATGAGGTTACTGCCAGTGATTCAGAGGATAAAGAAGAAGAGGTAAGTAATTTTTATCAAGATTAATTTTGTGGGTGGGTCTCCCAGGGTGTTTTTAAAGATTTTGAGAACCTGAAATACACATTGTTCAGAACAGCTGTATTCATACAACGTTTTTAGTGGCTGAGAATATTTATTCTGTTTAGAGAGCTTATTGCAAATGTTACATCTATTGACAAAATAATAATATTGTATATTTGAGCTAGAAGGCATTTGGTAAAAATTTCAGTCAAAAGGATATTAGTGAACATTTTAAAGTTTTTTGGTTTTCTTATGATATTGATATACTTATTTGAAGCTTAAACAAAGTATATCAATTTATTACCACTTCCTTTTTGTTATAGAAAAATGACGAAGATGGAGAAGGCACTCAAGCAGTTGGTAAGTACTTTCACTATGAGTATTTATTGCAACTGAACTTATAAGCATTGCAGATTGTTAATGGAGCAGTGTTTCATCCAAAGTTTTGCAGTATAGTATAAATAAAGTATCTGGACAAAAATTCAGAAATTCAAACAAATTGTTTTGAAACATTCTGAAAATATTTAAAATTGCAAGTTTTATTAAGCTATTTTTATTCTGGCCTTAAGGTTTGTTAATTATAGGATTGAAAAACACCCCCCATCTGCCATCATTTGATTATCTATTATTGCCAAAGTAATAGTTTTATTATTATTAAAAATTGTAATCCTTTTCACATATATACATTTGTAGTATGAATATATATATCTGTTGTAATGCATTGTTTGTAGCATTAAAATATCAAAGCCACAGAAAATGTTTTAATGTTCATCTCATATTACCTGGTATTATTAGAATTTTTAAGTATGCTTTCATCATTTGTAGCATGTTACTATTAACACTTAGGATTATCTGTGTGCTATTTATTAATCATTTGTAGCATGCAGCAGTTACTAACACTTGTTACCTGTGTAACATCAAAGAGATCTTTGTATATTGTTAGTGGGGTAGTTTCATTCAGATATAATATAGAAGATTGAGTTTAAATAAGTTAATTGTAATTATAATTAAAAGCTAACGCTTGACAGAATTACAATTTTACTGGCCTTGGACTGAGAAGTTAGTAAGGATTTTTATTAATTAAAAGAACATGTGAAATTCCAAGTATCAAACACACATTTTCAGAATTGGTCAATATGTGACTTATAGATCATCTTGTCAAATCTTAGTAAATAGATAGAGTTGTGGTTTTTATATGTTCATGTATAACTTAAAACGAAAAAAGGTTGTGACTGGTAAAGAGCTGCATCAGAAATGTTTTGGATTAGACATGTTAAGAGTTGGTAAGAAAAAGTATAGAGACTTGATATAAAATAATAACTTCCCCTGACATGGAAAGAGAGTCAGGGCATCACAACTCTCCTATAGTGTAGCTTGTCATTGGACAGGAATCCTAATGTGGCTACTTACAACATCTCTACAAAAGTGATCCAGAAACACAAATTATAGTTTCTATGCCAGGAATGAGCTGTATTAGCAAATACCAGAACTGCTGATCTCATCTACATCAGAGCTGTGCTGCCCTGCATAAGGCTGCAAAGCATTACAATGCCACTCATATTTTGCTAGTGATATATATGTTGACAAGATTAGAGAAAATTGTTAATTTAAAGAGGGGGATAGGGATCATCAAAAAAGTACAGAAACAAGTTGAATCATGATGCAAAGATTATATTTTCAAGCCTACATACAACTAGGGACTCTAAAGTAAGTAAACAAACAAAGCTGAAAATAGTGTCTACATTATTTTCTGAAGCTACAAATATCTATTTTGACTCCAATAAAATTAATAAGTGTTGAAGACATGGAGTCAAAATAGGGATTTGTAGCTTGACAAAATAATGTAGACACTGTTTCCAGCTTTATTTTAGTCCCTAGTTGTATGTAAGCTTGAAAGTATAATCTTTGCATATTGATTGAACGTGTTTCATACTTTTTTTGATTATCCTTATTCCTCCTTTTTAAATTAACATTTTTTACTAATCTTGTTTTGAAGTTTTTTTATGTCAATTAATGGAGAATAAATTTTAAGCTACATGCAGTACACCACCAATTTTTTCGGCAGCTGATGGTCCAGCATCTTCTCTAATCTGGACATAATTATGATAGCGCTCTTTCGGGACAGGCTACTTATATTTTAAGTAGGTATGTCACTCTCGTGAAAAATTTTCTTAAATATTAAACTAGTGGATCAAATAGCTTGAATTTTTTACAATACAGAATGTTGATAATAGTGTATGAAAATTCAAAATATAATGTACTTAAAAATAAAAATTTTTCTGAAGAAAAATATAAAGAAAGTTGTTGAATTAAATTTTTTTATTTATGTCAACAGAGAGAATTTAAAGATGGCATCATGTGCCTCTGTCCCGAAAGAGTTAATTGTTTACATCTGCAGTTGGTGGTGATCACTTGGTTTTGTGTGATTGTTAACTTATTTTGCTTATATTTAACCCTAGCTATGGCTTCTAAGCAAGGTCTAAGTGACAGTCATGGTGTCAAGTGTAAGCACAAGTCTATATCGATACAAGACAAGGTTGAACAGTTGAAATAACTCGACCGTGGTGTTTCTGTGCGAAAACTGTGTGATACATATGGTATTGGTTTGTCAACTGTTTATGATATAAAGAAGAAAAGTATAATTAGTGGGTCAGAGGTGTATTGTTGAATTATTATGACATGACCTCTGTTGGTCTGGCAAAACAGATCATCAGGCAAGGCTCTGGAACCAAGGGTGCCAGAAAATCTGTGGTATACCTGTACATGCATATGTGTTCGGTTGAATTTTACATTTTTCGGCAGTTACATTGGCTTTTTTCCCACCTAACCACCACACCGAACTTATTCAAAATGTATAACAAATGCACAATAAAGAATAAACAAGTGTACTGGTATGTAACAACAACAAACAAATTGTAAAGTTGTTCTCAAAGACAAAGATTGTATCATCAAAGCACAGATTTAATGACCAGCTTCCAATAATATCACAGTGTAATGTAAGAATAGAAAAGCAGCAACAAGGAAATCTCATTACAACAGAATAATGTTTCTTTTGAGATAAAACAACACAAATTAATGCAATGTAAACAGACTCAGTAACATGCTTACCTTGTTAGGTCTACATGACATGTATGTTCTTCAACAGCCTGCTGTGAACAATTATTTTCTAGAATAAGGTAATACATGTAAAATAGACAACAGGAACACACTTAGTGTAAGTTGACAACATTTACAACCACTACCATAACACCAACTATTTAAAAATAACGATAGCTATATAAAATAGTGCTATATCCAGTGATAATAAATATTGAATACACACTCACTATTTCAGCTCAATAGAAGAAATAGTAGAAAGAACCACCACTGTTGTCTGTGTAGGAAAATCTACTATGGTAATCATCCACTATTGAAAACTTACTGAAATGTAGTTGTGGAAATCCATGTAGAGACAGCAAACTCAAGTGACGATATGTATAAGTAACATCTGGAACTTTTCACATGACAGTTTCTAACTAACGTGCACACTAGTGAAACATTGTGGAAAATGAAGGACTTGGACAATTTTGCAGCACGACACAATTAAGGAGATTGAATTAAGTATAAAACTATTCTGTTTTTTGTAAAATTCCTGTACAATCCCACACTACAATAGATATCACTTGTGATAGTTTAATAGTGGAGACATAATAGTGATTTGTAGCTTGAGGAAACTGTCAACAGTAGATCTCCAGCCTTGTTTGCAATTCCTATTTGTATATTTTCAATTGTCTTGTATGTTGTCTTTGTTAATACACGGTAATTGGCAAATATATGCCTTGAATAAGATACAACCTCCATTAAGCATGTATAACATTTTACCAGTAGAAAAGTAGCCTTTTCAAATAAAACAAATACATCTAAAACATTGCTTTAAGTAAAGCTTCATGTATTTTAAAGCAATTATTTACTGTGGTTTTGTGTAAACACTTTGAGTACAAAGGCAGCTTCTCGTGCATCTATTATATATTTATAAATATATATAAATCAACTTTTAAGTCGGTAATGGACATATACTGTATCTGTATAGGTTTTGGTGCAAAATACCCAGCCAGTTTTGCTGTAGGCTTGTGAAACAGTAATATTAATAATGGTCAGATTTTGATTTTGTCTAACAATTGGGAAATCACTTATTTTGCTTATTATCATTGATTATGTAGTCTTAACTATTGAAAAGAAAGGTTTTGAGTGTTGTTTGAAGAATAATTGTGCTTTATATGGTGATTTTTGATCGAATGTCTATTAGAGTTTAGAGCAAGTTCCTGTTCGTATTTTTTCAAACTTAGGTGTCTGTTTGCTTATATCAAGTCTTTGTATTTATTAATATTTCTGCTAGACTAGTAGTAGGTAAACTTGTTTATTAAAAGCTTCATCATTGGACTGGAAGAAAATTTAAGATTACCAAGTTAAGTTACAAAACTTGTTTTTTTTTATTGTATTTCAGGCCGAAATTATGTTGTGAAAGTGAAAGGATTTTTCTGCAAGATTTGTCATAAGTTTTTTAAAGACTCAAATTCTGCAGCTAATGCCCACTGCAAAACTGAAGAACATCACAAAAATTATGATGTAAGTGCTAATGAGTTATAGTTTCAGTGCCATTATATGTAAAAGAAATGTTTATAATAATATAAAGAAATAGTAATTGTTCTTCTCCTTACTAAGTGTAAAATGCCAACACTTTTATTTCTAAAGATTGATAAAACTATTTCCCCTATTTGTTCATTAATGTAATGCTTAAATAAAGTAATCATTCCAGTTAACTTTTTATTTGCTTATTTTGTTTCACTGACAAGCTTCTCTAGGTTTTCTTTAATTCACACCTCTTTGTGGCATTAAAATAGGAACAATTTAAAGGTATTCTAAAAATGTTAACTTGTTTCATGAATCCCGAACTTGAAATTGTGTGATTTTGTGTCTTTATTTTTGTTTTGACAGGAATAAATGCTGAATGGATGTTTTATTTATCTTTTATCACAGAAAATTCAAGAAGCTATTGAAAAACGAAAAGCTGTGGAAGAGGCTAAGAAAAAAGCTGAAGAAGAGGAAGCAAAAAAGAAAGCTGAAGAAGATATTGAAATGCAACCCGAGTTGAATGGAAAAGAAAAAGCAGATGATGAGGCTCAAGAAAAGAAAGAACCAACTACAGATGAAAAAAAAACAGATGTAGGAAAAGATGAAAAGACTGAAGAATGTCAAGAAATATCAGAGGAACAAAATGAACTAAATACTGCTGAAAAGGATACAATCGAGGTAGACAAAAGCACTGAGAAAGCCATAAAAGAAGAAGAAAAAAAAAGTAAAGCTGATGAGGAAGAAGGAGAAAATCTTGTTTCTTCAAATGATGAGAAGCAGGATAAAAATGAAGAAGACAAAAAACCTTTACACTTGAAAGATGAGAAGCAAGGAGAAAATGAAAAGCCTGTTACTTCAGAATTGAATAAGAACCTTGAACCAGTTGATGTAGACCTTCAGCCACCACCCCAAGAGAAAGAAGATGACAAACAAGCTGAACCAAATCTAGTGACAGACACGAATGAAAATGTAGAGCTTGTTTCTACAGTTTCTACTCAGGTAGGTACCAAAGATAAAGGAGCGAAGGTCACTAAAAGTGAAAATACACAGGATGCTGTTGAAGAAGAGGAGGAGGAAGAAGATGGAGATGATGCTGATACCAGCAAGGAAATCACATCCCCGTCGACTGCTACCAGAAACCGTGGAAAGGCCCGTGGTCGAGGCAGAGGACGAGGAAGAGGAAAAAGGAATTCCTGAGAATGTTAAGTTCTCATTTTGTTCACATGGGAGTTTGCTTTATTCACATCAAATATTCATTTAAAAACAATGACACTTTCCAACTTCAGTTTTTATACTTGTTGCTGTAGTTTGTTCTTAACTTCAATTCTTAGTCTGTACAAACATTGAGTATTACTGTTTAAATTGTTTTTGTTTTCTTGCTCATTTTTAGTTGCATGTAGGGGAGATTAATGTCAAAAATACTGAAAAAAAAACTTGTTTTGTGATTTTGTCAAATTTCTCATCTGTATTTTATGGCAAAATGAGACATTCTGTTAAGAATAATGGTTAAGAGGTGCGTACACAAACATATAAAAGACAAGTGTTTCGTTTAACACTGTACAGTGAAAAAACCTTTGACTTGTGTTTGTGCTTTAGTTTGGTATTTTGACATCTGAATAAGTCGGTGTGGATATTGAATTTTTGTTTTTGGCCAATAAAGAAATGTAAGTTTGTCTGTCATTAATCTCTCGAGTGTAGATTATTGTAATTAATAGATTTTAAATCTTAAAAATTCTCTTACATTTTCATGATTTACAGAATCACAGATGCATTACGTGAACTGCTCTACTTTTATAGAGCAGTGTAAGTTTGGTTCTACTCAGATTGATCTACTTTAATGACCGTTTTACATCTACTGTAGCAAATAACTATTAATGCATACCTCCAGGGTACGATTTGTTCTCACTCCCACTAGGCTATTTAAGCTGGAAAAAAATGACAATTGGGTTTAACTTTTTTTCGTTGATTTACTCATAACGCAACGGAGCTAAATCCGTTTTCCCGATGTCTTTTAAATATCATCAGTGATATTCTTGATGCAAATGAAAACATTGCACCAAAGGCATGCTATGCAGTGGTCCTGGAAAGATATGAAATGAAAAAGGATGCAAACTCCATCGAAGAGTTCCCTGATGACAACGAAATATAAAGCAATATCAGCCAAATCACAGAAAAAGGAAAGGCAAGCAGCTGAAGGAGGAACCCAAGGAGGTGTTTCATTATGAATTCTGTGCTTGACGACATAAGTAGTCATACCAAAGAAATAAAGAGAGAAACGGCCTGGAAAATGGTGCACTTTTCCGGAAAATGTAGCCGAAATTGTAATTTTCAAACGATCATAAAATTTCTAGTTTTTATGTCTTAAAAAAAAAACACCCTTGGAAATATGTTTCGCTGTTATATTGTAGTATTAAATGCCCTATTTGGGTGTTAGAATTCCTCAGAAATCAACAATATATCGGAAAACTTTGCCATCTCGTGGTATACATTACATTTTAAATTGGAAGTATTTGAAACAATGATCAGGAAATGTTTCTGGGTGGGTTGAACCTCCTGCTTTTTTGTTCTTTAACCACAAAAGTATCCTTTCCTTGGTCGTGAAGAATTGTCCACAACTAATAAAAGACACTCCTGATTCCACACCTTGACTGCCGTGAGTTATTAGGGGAGGGGGTTCAGTTTTAAAATGAGTAGCACACATGGACTTGTAGGTCTTTATAGTAAAAAATATGTATATATATTTCTTAAGCGTTAATATACAATAGTTCGTTGTTTAGTTTTAAAAGTGAACATAAGACCGGTTGAACGGGAATAAAAGATCTGTTTGCCTTTTATGGCTTATTACCTTGCTATAGGTCTTACCATAGTCTCACCTGACTTTCCCCCCTCTCCTCAACAAAAATGGCCTTGAGATGCTTCAACATTCTCTTTGTTATTGTTGTAAGGGCTCCATCTGTCACACACATTAAAGAAGATATTTCTCTATGCTTACATATGTATATGTTGTATTTCTGAAATGTGAACTATAAAGCTTTTATAAGGGTGTTTGGAATGGGATATTTCATTACTTAATACAACCGATTATATAAAATAACGTTTTAAAAGTATCTTGAAATGGATGAGTTCTCCAATAATAATCTTTATCGTTCTTATAGAAATCAATTGTTTGGCAAAATTGAACGTAAGTTTAAAATTATATCAGTTAGCGTATGTCGATTGCTCACTTCATAAGAAATTAAGTAAAAATGCACAGAAAAACTATTGACTACAGAAATTTTATATGCATTGAAATTGTCATCAAAAGTAGAAGAGATTTTAAATGTTTCGAAGAATTAAACTTCAATAATATTCAAGTGTGTTTATTAACACACATTTGGTAGTTTTCACACTGCTTCATGTGTTAGTCATACCAGGGAAATTTAACATTCAGAGTTGTCATGGAGTGATTAAATTGCAGAAGAACTATAAAATTAATTGTCTTCAAAGCCTTGTAGGTTATAAATTTGTTATATTGGAAAACATAGTATATTCGAAGTCTTTGTTGTATATCAATAATGTAAAGTAGATCAATGACGATTGAAATATAGTGATTCAACAGACAGTAATAATATATCTACTAAAATGCATAACAAGGGCGGTTTGGGAAAAAAGAAATGAAACCAGCTTGGACAAAACTGTTTTCGAAAAACACTGACGTTGGAATAACAAGTTTCCACTTGAAAATATTAAATTTAAGAATATCGAACTTCGGTGTAATTTTGAACTGGCAGACTAAGCGGAAGGTAGCTATCCAAGGGCAACCTCTTGGGCACTTCTAAGATTTGACTTGTAACGCATCTACAGTCTCGGAGTGCGGTTCGCGAACAATTGAATAAGCAAAAACTATTACGATGCGATAGTGATCTTTTTCAGAATAGAATAAACTTTCACAACATGACAGTAATATAAAAATATTAATATCAAAAGTATCACAACAATTGACTTTATGAAAATATGAAGAATTAAAATTTTGCGACGGTAATTTTCATGAGAATGTGAAGATCAAATGACATGGCAGTAGTCTTCATACGAATATGAGAAAATTGTCACGACACGCAGTAATTTTTATGAGAATTTGAAAAATAATACGTTATGTATGTGTGTAAAGGTGTGTATGTGCTCACGCAAATAATTATATTACTGAACTGTTAACCCCATTAATGTATTATGTCTCCTGCGTACCCTATTTCTTGTGGCAATTTTAATTTTCGTCAGTTGGGAGTTGATTGTTCTGTGTGTCCAAAGACTGACCATGGATTACTGCCGTTCACTTGGCCACTCTTTATACTTCCTACGCTGTTTTCTTCACGATACGAATTTGTACAG